>NW_027140230.1:0-58150 GCF_036365525.1 Heterodontus francisci
CCATTGTTCTCAGATTCTGACCCATTGTTCTCAGATTCTGACCCATTGTTCTCAGACTCTGACCCATTGTTCTCAGATTCTGTCCCATTGTTCTCAGATTCTGACCCATTGTTCTCAGATTCTGACCCATTGTTCTCAGATTCTGACCCATTGTTATCAGATTCTGACCCATTGTTCTCAGATTCTGACACATTGTTCTCAGATTTTGACCCATTGTTCTCAGACTCTGACCCATTGTTCTCAGATTCTGTCCCCTTGTTCTCAGATTCTGACCCATTGTTCTCAGATTCTGACCCATTGTTCTCAGATTCTGACCCATTGTTCTCAGACTCTGACCCATTGTTCTCAGATTCTGACCCATTGTTATCAGATTCTGATCCATTGTTATCAGATTCTGACCCATTGTTATCAGATTCTGACCCATTGTTCTCAGATTCTGACCCATTGTTCTCAGATTCTGACCCATTGTTCTCAGATTCTGACACATTGTTCTCAGATTCTGACCCATTGTTCTCAGATTCTGACCCATTGTTCTCAGATTCTGACCCATTGTTCTCAGATTCTGATCAATTGTTCTCAGATTCTGACCCATTGTTCTCAGATTCTGACCCATTGTTCTCAGACTCTGACCCATTGTTCTCAGACTCTGACCCATTGTTCTCAGATTCTGACCCATTGTTCTCAGATTCTGACCCATTGTTCTCAGATTCTGACCCATTGTTCTCAGATTCTGACCCATTGTTCTCAGATTCTGACCCATTGTTCTCAGATTCTGACCCATTCTTCTCAGACTCTGACCCATTGTTCTCAGATTCTGATCCATTGTTCTCAGATTCTGACCCATTGTTCTCAGATTCTGACCCATTGTTATCAGACTCTGACTCATTGTTCTCAGACTCTGACCCATTGTTCTCAGATTCTGACCCATTGTTATCAGACTCTGACTCATTGTTCTCAGACTCTGACCCATTGTTCTCAGATTCTGACCCATTGTTCTCAGATTCTGACCCATTGTTCTCAGATTCTGATCCATTGTTCTCAGACTCTGACCCATTGTTCTCAGATTCTGACCCATTGTTCTCAGATTCTGACCCATTGTTCTCAGATTCTGACCCATTGTTCTCAGATTCTGACCCATTGTTCTCAGATTCTGATCCATTGTTCTCAGATTCTGACCCATTGTTCTCAGATTCTGACCCATTGTTCTCAGACTCTGACCCATTGTTCTCAGACTCTGACCCATTGTTCTCAGATTCTGACCCATTGTTATCAGATTCTGACCCATTGTTCTCAGATTCTGACCCATTGTTCTCAGATTCTGACCCATTGTTCTCAGATTCTGACCCATTGTTCTCAGATTCTGACCCATTGTTCTCAGATTCTGATCCATTGTTCTCAGATTCTGACCCATTGTTCTCAGATTCTGACCCATTGTTCTCAGATTCTGACCCATTGTGCTCAGACTCTGACCCATTGTTCTCAGATTCTGACCCATTGTTCTCAGATTCTGACCCATTGTTCTCAGATTCTGACCCATTGTTCTCAGATTCTGATCCATTGTTCTCAGATTCTGACCCATTGTTCTCAGATTCTGACCCATTGTTATCAGATTCTGACCCATTGTTCTCAGATTCTGACCCATTGTTATCAGATTCTGACCCATTGTTCTCAGATTCTGACCCATTGTTCTCAGATTCTGACCCATTGTTCTCAGATTCTGACCCATTGTTCTCAGATTCTGACCCATTGTTCTCAGATTCTGATCCATTGTTCTCAGATTCTGACCCATTGTTCTCAGATTCTGACCCATTGTTCTCAGATTCTGACCCATTGTTCTCAGACTCTGACCCATTGTTCTCAGACTCTGACCCATTGTTCTCAGATTCTGACCCATTGTTATCAGATTCTGACCCATTGTTATCAGACTCTGATCCATTGTTCTCAGACTCTGACCCATTGTTCTCAGACTCTGACCCATTGTTCTCAGATTCTGACCCATTGTTCTCAGATTCTGATCCATTGTTCTCAGATTCTGACCCATTGTTCGCAGACTCTGACCCATTGTTCTCAGACTCTGACCCATTGTTCTCAGATTCTGACCCATTGTTCTCAGATTCTGACCCATTGTTCTCAGATTCTGACCCATTGTTCTCAGATTCTGACCCATTGTTCTCAGATTCTGATCCATTGTTCTCAGATTCTGACCCATTGTTCTCAGACTCTGACCCATTGTTCTCAGATTCTGACCCATTGTTCTCAGATTCTGACCCATTGTTCTCAGATTCTGACCCATTGTTCTCAGATTCTGACCCATTGTTATCAGATTCTGACCCATTGTTCTCAGATTCTGACCCATTGTTCTCAGATTCTGACCCATTGTTCTCAGATTCTGACCCATTGTTCTCAGATTCTGACCCATTGTTCTCAGATTCTGACCCATTGTTATCAGATTCTAACCCATTGTTCTCAGATTCTGACCCATTGTTCTCAGACTCTGACCCATTGTTATCAGATTCTGACCCATTGTTCACAGATTCTGACCCATTGTTATCAGACTCTGACCCATTGTTCACAGATTCTGACCCATTGTTATCAGACTCTGACCCATTGTTCTCAGATTCTGACCCATTGTTCTCAGATTCTGACCCATTGTTCTCAGACTCTGACCCATTGTTCTCAGACTCTGACCCATTGTTATCAGACTCTGACCCATTGTTCTCAGACTCTGACCCATTGTTCTCAGACTCTGACCCATTGTTCTCAGACTCTGACCCATTGTTCTCAGATTCTGACCCATTGTTCTCAGATTCTGACCCATTGTTCTCAGATTCTGACCCATTGTTCTCAGACTCTGACCCATTGTTCTCAGATTCTGACCCATTGTTCTCAGATTCTGACCCATTGTTCTCAGATTTTGACCCATTGTTATCAGATTCTGACCCATTGTTCTCAGATTCTGACCCATTGTTCTCAGATTCTGACCCATTGTTCTCAGACTCTGACCCATTGTTCTCAGATTCTGACCCATTGTTCTCAGACTCTGTCCCATTGTTCTCAGATTCTGACCCATTGTTCTCAGATTTTGACCCATTATTCTCAGATTCTGACCCATTGTTATCAGATTCTGACCCATTGTTCTCAGATTCTGACCCATTGTTCTCAGATTCTGATCCATTGTTCTCAGACTCTGACCCATTGTTCTCAGATTCAAACCCATTGTTCTCAGACTCTGACCCATTGTTCTCAGATTCTGACCCATTGTTCTCAGATTCTGACCCATTGTTCTCAGATTCTGACCCATTGTTCTCAGATTCTGACCCATTGTTCTCAGACTCTGACCCATTGTTCTCAGACTCTGACCCATTGTTCTCAGATTCTGACCCATTGTTCTCAGATTCTGACCCATTGTTCTCAGATTCTGACCCATTGTTCTCAGATTCTGACCCATTGTTCTCAGATTCTGACCCATTGTTCTCAGATTCTGACCCATTGTTATCAGATTCTGACCCATTGTTCTCAGACTCTGACCCATTGTTCTCAGATTCTGACCCATTATTCTCAGATTCTGACCCATTGTTATCAGATTCTGACCCATTGTTCTCAGATTCTGACCCATTGTTCTCAGATTCTGACCCATTGTTCTCAGACTCTGACCCATTGTTCTCAGATTCTGACCCATTGTTCTCAGATTCTGACCCATTGTTCTCAGATTCTGACCCATTGTTCTCAGATTCTGACCCATTGTTCTCAGACTCTGACCCATTGTTCTCAGATTCTGACCCATTGTTCTCAGATTCTGACCCATTGTTCTCAGATTCTGACCCATTGTTCTCAGATTCTGACCCATTGTTCTCAGATTCTGACCCATTGTTCTCAGACTCTGACCCATTGTTCTCAGACTCTGACCCATTGTTCTCAGATTCTGACCCATTGTTCTCAGATTCTGACCCATTGTTCTCAGATTCTGACCCATTGTTATCAGATTCTGACCCATTGTTCTCAGATTCTGACCCATTGTTCTCAGATTCTGACCCATTGTTATCAGATTCTGACCCATTGTTCTCAGACTCTGACCCATTGTTCTCAGATTCTGACCCATTGTTCTCAGATTCTGACACATTGTTCTCAGATTCTGACCCATTGTTCTCAGATTCTGACCCATTGTTCTCAGACTCTTACCCATTGTTCTCAGACTCTGACCCATTGTTCTCAGACACTGACCCATTGTTCTCAGACTCTGACCCATTGTTCTCAGATTCTGACCCATTGTTCTCAGATTCTGACCCATTGTTCTCAGATTCTGACCCATTGTTCTCAGATTCTGACCCATTGTTCTCAGATTCTGACCCATTGTTCTCAGATTCTGACCCATTGTTCTCAGATTCTGATCCATTGTTCTCAGACTCTGACCCATTGTTCTCAGATTCTGACCCATTGTTCTCAGATTCTGACCCATTGTTCTCAGACTCTGACCCATTGTTCTCAGATTCTGACCCATTGTTCTCAGATTCTGACCCATTGTTCTCAGATTCTGACCCATTGTTCTCAGATGCTGATCCATTGTTCTCAGATTCTGACCCATTGTTCTCAGATTCTGACCCATTGTTCTCAGACTCTGACCCATTGTTCTCAGATTCTGACCCATTGTTCTCAGATTCTGACCCATTGTTCTCAGATTCTGACCCACTGTTCTCAGATTCTGACCCATTGTTCTCAGACTCTGACCCATTGTTCTCAGATTCTGACCCATTGTTCTCAGACTCTGACCCATTGTTCTCAGATTCTGACCCATTGTTCTCAGATTCTGACCCATTGTTCTCAGACTCTGACCCATTGTTCTCAGATTCTGACCCATTGTTCTCAGACTCTGACCCATTGTTCTCAGACTCTGACCCATTGTTCTCAGATTCTGACCCATTGTTCTCAGATTCTGACCCATTGTTCTCAGATTCTGACCCATTGTTCTCAGATTCTGACCCATTGTTCTCAGATTCTGACCCATTGTTCTCAGATTCTGACCCATTGTTCTCAGATTCTGACCCATTGTTCTCAGATTCTGACCCATTGTTCTCAGATGCTGATCCATTGTTCTCAGATTCTGACCCATTGTTCTCAGATTCTGACCCATTGTTCTCAGATTCTGACCCATTGTTCTCAGATTCTGACCCATTGTTCTCAGATTCTGACCCATTGTTCTCAGATTCTGACCCATTGTTCTCAGATTCTGACCCATTGTTCTCAGATGCTGATCCATTGTTCTCAGATTCTGACCCATTGTTCTCAGATTCTGACCCATTGTTCTCAGATTCTGACCCATTGTTCTCAGACTCTGACCCATTGTTCTCAGATTCTGACCCATTGTTCTCAGATTCTGACCCATTGTTCTCAGATTCTGACCCATTGTTCTCAGATTCTGACCCATTGTTCTCAGATTCTGACCCATTGTTCTCAGACTCTGACCCATTGTTCTCAGATTCTGACCCATTGTTCTCAGATTCTGACCCATTGTTCTCAGATTCTGACCCATTGTTCTCAGATTCTGACCCACTGTTCTCAGATTCTGACCCATTGTTCTCAGACTCTGACCCATTGTTCTCAGATTCTGACCCATTGTTCTCAGACTCTGACCCATTGTTCTCAGATTCTGACCCATTGTTCTCAGATTCTGACCCATTGTTCTCAGACTCTGACCCATTGTTCTCAGATTCTGACCCATTGTTCTCAGACTCTGACCCATTGTTCTCAGATTCTGACCCATTGTTCTCAGATTCTGACCCATTGTTCTCAGACTCTGACCCATTGTTCTCAGACTCTGACCCATTGTTCTCAGACTCTGACCCATTGTTCTCAGATTCTGACCCATTGTTATCAGATTCTGACCCATTGTTATCAGATTCTGACCCATTGTTATCAGACTCTGACCCATTGTTCTCAGATTCTGACCCATTGTTATCAGATTCTGACCCATTGTTCTCAGATTCTGACCCATTGTTATCAGATTCTGACCCATTGTTATCAGATTCTGACCCATTGTTCTCAGATTCTGACCCATTGTTCTCAGATTCTGACCCATTGTTCTCAGATTCTGACCCATTGTTCTCAGACTCTGACCCATTGTTCTCAGATTCTGTCCCATTGTTCTCAGATTCTGACCCATTGTTCTCAGATTCTGACCCATTGTTCTCAGATTCTGACCCATTGTTATCAGATTCTGACCCATTGTTCTCAGATTCTGACACATTGTTCTCAGATTTTGACCCATTGTTCTCAGACTCTGACCCATTGTTCTCAGATTCTGTCCCCTTGTTCTCAGATTCTGACCCATTGTTCTCAGATTCTGACCCATTGTTCTCAGATTCTGACCCATTGTTCTCAGACTCTGACCCATTGTTCTCAGATTCTGACCCATTGTTATCAGATTCTGATCCATTGTTATCAGATTCTGACCCATTGTTATCAGATTCTGACCCATTGTTCTCAGATTCTGACCCATTGTTCTCAGATTCTGACCCATTGTTCTCAGATTCTGACACATTGTTCTCAGATTCTGACCCATTGTTCTCAGATTCTGACCCATTGTTCTCAGATTCTGACCCATTGTTCTCAGATTCTGACCCATTGTTCTCAGATTCTGATCAATTGTTCTCAGATTCTGACCCATTGTTCTCAGATTCTGACCCATTGTTCTCAGACTCTGACCCATTGTTCTCAGACTCTGACCCATTGTTCTCAGATTCTGACCCATTGTTCTCAGATTCTGACCCATTGTTCTCAGATTCTGACCCATTGTTCTCAGATTCTGACCCATTGTTCTCAGATTCTGACCCATTGTTCTCAGATTCTGACCCATTCTTCTCAGACTCTGACCCATTGTTCTCAGATTCTGATCCATTGTTCTCAGATTCTGACCCATTGTTCTCAGATTCTGACCCATTGTTATCAGACTCTGACTCATTGTTCTCAGACTCTGACCCATTGTTATCAGACTCTGACTCATTGTTCTCAGACTCTGACCCATTGTTCTCAGATTCTGACCCATTGTTCTCAGATTCTGACCCATTGTTCTCAGATTCTGATCCATTGTTCTCAGACTCTGACCCATTGTTCTCAGATTCTGACCCATTGTTCTCAGATTCTGACCCATTGTTCTCAGATTCTGACCCATTGTTCTCAGATTCTGACCCATTGTTCTCAGATTCTGATCCATTGTTCTCAGATTCTGACCCATTGTTCTCAGATTCTGACCCATTGTTCTCAGACTCTGACCCATTGTTCTCAGACTCTGACCCATTGTTCTCAGATTCTGACCCATTGTTATCAGATTCTGACCCATTGTTCTCAGATTCTGACCCATTGTTCTCAGATTCTGACCCATTGTTCTCAGATTCTGACCCATTGTTCTCAGATTCTGACCCATTGTTCTCAGATTCTGATCCATTGTTCTCAGATTCTGACCCATTGTTCTCAGATTCTGACCCATTGTTCTCAGATTCTGACCCATTGTGCTCAGACTCTGACCCATTGTTCTCAGATTCTGACCCATTGTTCTCAGATTCTGACCCATTGTTCTCAGATTCTGACCCATTGTTCTCAGATTCTGATCCATTGTTCTCAGATTCTGACCCATTGTTCTCAGATTCTGACCCATTGTTATCAGATTCTGACCCATTGTTCTCAGATTCTGACCCATTGTTATCAGATTCTGACCCATTGTTCTCAGATTCTGACCCATTGTTCTCAGATTCTGACCCATTGTTCTCAGATTCTGATCCATTGTTCTCAGATTCTGACCCATTGTTCTCAGATTCTGACCCATTGTTCTCAGATTCTGACCCATTGTTCTCAGACTCTGACCCATTGTTCTCAGACTCTGACCCATTGTTCTCAGATTCTGACCCATTGTTATCAGATTCTGACCCATTGTTATCAGACTCTGATCCATTGTTCTCAGACTCTGACCCATTGTTCTCAGACTCTGACCCATTGTTCTCAGATTCTGACCCATTGTTCTCAGATTCTGATCCATTGTTCTCAGATTCTGACCCATTGTTCGCAGACTCTGACCCATTGTTCTCAGACTCTGACCCATTGTTCTCAGATTCTGACCCATTGTTCTCAGATTCTGACCCATTGTTCTCAGATTCTGACCCATTGTTCTCAGATTCTGACCCATTGTTCTCAGATTCTGATCCATTGTTCTCAGATTCTGACCCATTGTTCTCAGACTCTGACCCATTGTTCTCAGATTCTGACCCATTGTTCTCAGATTCTGACCCATTGTTCTCAGATTCTGACCCATTGTTCTCAGATTCTGACCCATTGTTATCAGATTCTGACCCATTGTTCTCAGATTCTGACCCATTGTTCTCAGATTCTGACCCATTGTTCTCAGATTCTGACCCATTGTTCTCAGATTCTGACCCATTGTTCTCAGATTCTGACCCATTGTTATCAGATTCTAACCCATTGTTCTCAGATTCTGACCCATTGTTCTCAGACTCTGACCCATTGTTATCAGATTCTGACCCATTGTTCACAGATTCTGACCCATTGTTATCAGACTCTGACCCATTGTTCACAGATTCTGACCCATTGTTATCAGACTCTGACCCATTGTTCTCAGATTCTGACCCATTGTTCTCAGATTCTGACCCATTGTTCTCAGACTCTGACCCATTGTTCTCAGACTCTGACCCATTGTTATCAGACTCTGACCCATTGTTCTCAGACTCTGACCCATTGTTCTCAGACTCTGACCCATTGTTCTCAGACTCTGACCCATTGTTCTCAGATTCTGACCCATTGTTCTCAGATTCTGACCCATTGTTCTCAGATTCTGACCCATTGTTCTCAGACTCTGACCCATTGTTCTCAGATTCTGACCCATTGTTCTCAGATTCTGACCCATTGTTCTCAGATTTTGACCCATTGTTATCAGATTCTGACCCATTGTTCTCAGATTCTGACCCATTGTTCTCAGATTCTGACCCATTGTTCTCAGACTCTGACCCATTGTTCTCAGATTCTGACCCATTGTTCTCAGACTCTGTCCCATTGTTCTCAGATTCTGACCCATTGTTCTCAGATTTTGACCCATTATTCTCAGATTCTGACCCATTGTTATCAGATTCTGACCCATTGTTCTCAGATTCTGACCCATTGTTCTCAGATTCTGATCCATTGTTCTCAGACTCTGACCCATTGTTCTCAGATTCAAACCCATTGTTCTCAGACTCTGACCCATTGTTCTCAGATTCTGACCCATTGTTCTCAGATTCTGACCCATTGTTCTCAGATTCTGACCCATTGTTCTCAGATTCTGACCCATTGTTCTCAGACTCTGACCCATTGTTCTCAGACTCTGACCCATTGTTCTCAGATTCTGACCCATTGTTCTCAGATTCTGACCCATTGTTCTCAGATTCTGACCCATTGTTCTCAGATTCTGACCCATTGTTCTCAGATTCTGACCCATTGTTCTCAGATTCTGACCCATTGTTATCAGATTCTGACCCATTGTTCTCAGACTCTGACCCATTGTTCTCAGATTCTGACCCATTATTCTCAGATTCTGACCCATTGTTATCAGATTCTGACCCATTGTTCTCAGATTCTGACCCATTGTTCTCAGATTCTGACCCATTGTTCTCAGACTCTGACCCATTGTTCTCAGATTCTGACCCATTGTTCTCAGATTCTGACCCATTGTTCTCAGATTCTGACCCATTGTTCTCAGATTCTGACCCATTGTTCTCAGACTCTGACCCATTGTTCTCAGATTCTGACCCATTGTTCTCAGATTCTGACCCATTGTTCTCAGATTCTGACCCATTGTTCTCAGATTCTGACCCATTGTTCTCAGATTCTGACCCATTGTTCTCAGACTCTGACCCATTGTTCTCAGACTCTGACCCATTGTTCTCAGATTCTGACCCATTGTTCTCAGATTCTGACCCATTGTTCTCAGATTCTGACCCATTGTTATCAGATTCTGACCCATTGTTCTCAGATTCTGACCCATTGTTCTCAGATTCTGACCCATTGTTATCAGATTCTGACCCATTGTTCTCAGACTCTGACCCATTGTTCTCAGATTCTGACCCATTGTTCTCAGATTCTGACACATTGTTCTCAGATTCTGACCCATTGTTCTCAGATTCTGACCCATTGTTCTCAGACTCTTACCCATTGTTCTCAGACTCTGACCCATTGTTCTCAGACACTGACCCATTGTTCTCAGACTCTGACCCATTGTTCTCAGATTCTGACCCATTGTTCTCAGATTCTGACCCATTGTTCTCAGATTCTGACCCATTGTTCTCAGATTCTGACCCATTGTTCTCAGATTCTGACCCATTGTTCTCAGATTCTGACCCATTGTTCTCAGATTCTGATCCATTGTTCTCAGACTCTGACCCATTGTTCTCAGATTCTGACCCATTGTTCTCAGATTCTGACCCATTGTTCTCAGACTCTGACCCATTGTTCTCAGATTCTGACCCATTGTTCTCAGATTCTGACCCATTGTTCTCAGAATCTGACCCATTGTTCTCAGACTCTGACCCATTGTTCTCAGACTCTGACCCATTGTTCTCAGACTCTGACCCATTGTTCTCAGACTCTGACCCATTGTTCTCAGATTCTGATCCATTGTTCTCAGATTCTGACCCATTGTTCTCAGACTCTGACCCATTGTTCTCAGACTCTGACCCATTGTTATCAGATTCTGACCCATTGTTCTCAGATTCTGACCCATTGTTCTCAGACTCTGACCCATTGTTCTCAGACTCTGACCCATTGTTCTCAGATTCTGACCCATTGTTCTCAGATTCTGACCCATTGTTCTCAGATTCTGACCCATTGTTATCAGATTCTGACCCATTGTTCTCAGATTCTGACCCATTGTTATCAGATTCTGACCCATTGTTCTCAGATTCTGACCCATTGTTCTCAGATTCTGACCCATTGTTCTCAGATTCTGACCCATTGTTCTCAGATTCTGATCCATTGTTCTCAGATTCTGACCCATTGTTCTCAGATTCTGACCCATTATTCTCAGATTCTGACCCATTGTTATCAGACTCTGACCCATTGTTCTCAGATTCTGACCCATTGTTCTCAGATTCTGACCCATTGTTATCAGATTCTGACCCATTGTTCTCAGATTCTGACCCATTGTTCTCAGATTCTGACCCATTGTTCTCAGATTCTGACCCATTGTTCTCAGATTCTGACCCATTGTTCTCAGACTCTGATCCATTGTTCTCAGATTCTGACCCATTGTTCTCAGATTCTGACCCATTGTTCTCAGATTCTGACCCATTGTTCTCAGATTCTGACCCATTGTTCTCAGATTCTGACCCATTGTTCTCAGATTCTGACCCATTGTTCTCAGATTCTGACCTATTGTTCTCAGATTCTGACCCATTGTTCTCAGATTCTGACCCATTGTTCTCAGATTCTGACCCATTGTTCTCAGATTCTGACCCATTGTTCTCAGATTCTGACCCATTGTTCTCAGATTCTGATCCATTGTTCTCAGATTCTGACCCATTGTTCTCAGATTCTGACCCATTGTTCTCAGATTCTGACCCATTGTTATCAGATTCTGACCCATTGTTATCAGATTCTGACCCATTGTTCTCAGATTCTGACCCATTGTTCTCAGATTCTGACCCATTGTTCTCAGATTCTGACCCATTGTTCTCAGATTCTGACCCATTGTTCTCAGATTCTGACCCATTGTTCTCAGATTCTGACCCATTGTTCTCAGATTCTGACCCATTGTTCTCAGATTCTGACCCATTGTTCTCAGATTCTGACCCATTGTTATCAGATTCTGACCCATTGTTCTCAGATTCTGACCCATTGTTATCAGATTCTGACCCATTGTTCTCAGATTCTGACCCATTGTTCTCAGATTCTGACCCATTGTTCTCAGATTCTGACCCATTGTTATCAGATTCTGACCCATTGTTCTCAGATTCTGACCCATTGTTATCAGATTCTGACCCATTGTTCTCAGATTCTGACCCATTGTTCTCAGATTCTGACCCATTGTTCTCAGATTCTGACCCATTGTTCTCAGATTCTGACCCATTGTTCTCAGACTCTGACCCATTGTTCTCAGACTCTGACCCATTGTTCTCAGATTCTGACCCATTGTTCTCAGATTCTGACCCATTGTTCTCAGATTCTGACCCATTGTTATCAGATTCTGACCCATTGTTCTCAGATTCTGACCCATTGTTCTCAGACTCTGACCCATTGTTCTCAGATTCTGACCCATTGTTCTCAGATTCTGATCCATTGTTCTCAGATTCTGACCCATTGTTCTCAGACTCTGACCCATTGTTCTCAGATTCTGACCCATTGTTCTCAGACTCTGACCCATTGTTCTCAGACTCTGACCCATTGTTCTCAGATTCTGACCCATTGTTCTCAGACTCTGACCCATTGTTCTCAGATTCTGACCCATTGTTCTCAGATTCTGACCCATTGTTCTCAGACTCTGACCCATTGTTCTCAGATTCTGACCCATTGTTATCAGATTCTGACCCATTGTTCTCAGATTCTGACCCATTGTTATCAGATTCTGACCCATTGTTATCAGATTCTGACCCATTGTTCTCAGACTCTGACCCATTGTTCTCAGATTCTGACCCATTGTTCTCAGATTCTGACCCATTGTTCTCAGATTCTGACCCATTGTTCTCAGATTCTGACCCAATGTTCTCAGATTCTGACCCATTGTTCTCAGACTCTGACCCATTGTTCTCAGATTCTGACCCATTGTTCTCAGATTCTGACCCATTGTTCTCAGATTCTGACCCATTGTTCTCAGATTCTGACCCATTGTTCTCAGATTCTGACCCATTGTTCTCAGACTCTGACCCATTGTTCTCAGATTCTGACCCATTGTTCTCAGATTCTGACCCATTGTTCTCAGATTCTGACCCATTGTTCTCAGACTCTGACCCATTGTTCTCAGATTCTGACCCATTGTTCTCAGATTCTGACCCATTGTTATCAGACTCTGACCCATTGTTCTCAGATTCTGACCCATTGTTCTCAGATTCTGACCCATTGTTCTCAGATTCTGACCCATTGTTCTCAGATTCTGACCCAATGTTCTCAGATTCTGACCCATTGTTCTCAGACTCTGACCCATTGTTCTCAGATTCTGACCCATTGTTCTCAGATTCTGACACATTGTTCTCAGATTCTGACCCATTGTTCTCAGATTCTGACCCATTGTTCTCAGATTCTGACCCATTGTTCTCAGACTCTGACCCATTGTTCTCAGATTCTGACCCATTGTTCTCAGATTCTGACCCATTGTTCTCAGATTCTGACCCATTGTTCTCAGACTCTGACCCATTGTTCTCAGATTCTGACCCATTGTTCTCAGATTCTGATCCATTGTTCTCAGATTCTGACCCATTGTTCTCAGATTCTGACCCATTGTTATCAGATTCTGACCCATTGTTCTCAGATTCTGACCCATTGTTCTCAGACTCTGACCCATTGTTCTCAGATTCTGACCCATTGTTCTCAGATTCTGACCCATTGTTATCAGACTCTGACCCATTGTTCTCAGATTCTGACCCATTGTTATCAGATTCTGACCCATTGTTCTCAGATTCTGACCCATTGTTCTCAGATTCTGACCCATTGTTCTCAGACTCTGACCCATTGTTCTCAGATTCTGACCCATTGTTCTCAGATTCTGACCCATTGTTCTCAGACTCTGACCCATTGTTCTCAGACTCTGACCCACTGTTCTCAGATTCTGACCCATTGTTATCAGATTCTGACCCATTGTTATCAGATTTTGACCCATTGTTCTCAGATTCTGACCCATTGTTCTCAGATTCTGACCCATTGTTCTCAGATTCTGACCCATTGTTCTCAGATTCTGACCCATTGTTCTCAGATTCTGATCCATTGTTCTCAGATTCTGACCCATTGTTATCAGATTCTGACCCATTGTTCTCAGAATCTGACCCATTGTTCTCAGACTCTGACCCATTGTTCTCAGATTCTGACCCATTGTTCTCAGATTCTGACCCATTGTTCTCAGATTCTGATCCATTGTTCTCAGATTCTGACCCATTGTTATCAGATTCTGACCCATTGTTCTCAGAATCTGACCCATTGTTCTCAGACTCTGACCCATTGTTCTCAGATTCTGACCCATTGTTCTCAGATTCTGACCCATTGTTCTCAGACTCTGACCCATTGTTCTCAGATTCTGACCCATTGTTCTCAGATTCTGACCCATTGTTCTCAGACTCTGACCCATTGTTCTCAGATTCTGACCCATTGTTATCAGATTCTGATCCATTGTTCTCAGACTCTGACCCATTGTTCTCAGATTCTGACCCATTGTTCTCAGACTCTGACACATTGTTCTCAGATTCTGACCCATTGTTCTCAGATTCTGATCCATTGTTCTCAGACTCTGACCCATTGTTCTCAGATTCTGACCCATTGTTCTCAGATTCTGACCCATTGTTCTCAGATTCTGACCCATTGTTCTCAGACTCTGACCCATTGTTCTCAGACTCTGACCCATTGTTTTCAGATTCTGACCCATTGTTCTCAGATTCTGACCCATTGTTCTCAGATTCTGACCCATTGTTCTCAGACTCTGACCCATTGTTCTCAGATTCTGACCCATTGTTATCAGATTCTGACCCATTGTTCTCAGATTCTGACCCATTGTTCTCAGATTCTGACCCATTGTTCTCAGACTCTGACCCATTGTTCTCAGATTCTGACCCATTGTTCTCAGACTCTGACCCATTGTTCTCAGATTCTGACCCATTGTTATCAGATTCTGACCCACTGTTATAAGATTCTGACCCATTGTTCTCAGATTCTGACCCATTGTTCTCAGATTCTGATCCATTGTTCTCAGACTCTGACCCATTGTTCTCAGATTCTGACCCATTGTTCTCAGACTCTGACACATTGTTGTCAGATTCTGACCCATTGTTCTCAGATTCTGATCCATTGTTCTCAGACTCTGACCCATTGTTCTCAGATTCTGACCCATTGTTCTCAGATTCTGACCCATTGTTCTCAGATTCTGACCCATTGTTCTCAGACTTTGACCCATTGTTCTCAGACTCTGACCCATTGTTTTCAGATTCTGACCCATTGTTCTCAGATTCTGACCCATTGTTCTCAGATTCTGACCCATTGTTCTCAGACTCTGACCCATTGTTCTCAGATTCTGACCCATTGTTATCAGATTCTGACCCATTGTTCTCAGATTCTGACCCATTGTTCTCAGATTCTGACCCATTGTTCTCAGACTCTGACCCATTGTTCTCAGATTCTGACCCATTGTTCTCAGATTCTGACCCATTGTTCTCAGACTCTGACCCATTGTTCTCAGACTCTGACCCATTGTTCTCAGATTCTGACCCATTGTTATCAGATTCTGACCCATTGTTATCAGATTCTGACCCATTGTTCTCAGATTCTGATCCATTGTTATCAGATTCTGACCCATTGTTCTCAGATTCTGACCCATTGTTCTCAGATTCTGACCCATTGTTCTCAGATTCTGACCCATTGTTATCAGATTCTGACCCATTGTTCTCAGACTCTGACCCATTGTTCTCAGACTCTGACCCATTGTTCTCAGATTCTGACCCATTGTTCTCAGATTCTGACCCATTGTTCTCAGACTCTGACCCATTGTTCTCAGATTCTGACCCATTGTTCTCAGATTCTGACGAATTGTTCTCAGACTCTGACCCATTGTTCTCAGATTCTGACCCATTGTTCTCAGATTCTGATCCATTGTTCTCAGACTCTGACCCATTGTTCTCAGATTCTGACCCATTGTTCTCAGATTCTGATCCATTGTTCTCAGACTCTGACCCATTGTTCTCAGATTCTGACCCATTGTTCTCAGATTCTGACTCATTGTTCTCAGATTCTGACCCATTGTTCTCAGACTCTGACCCATTGTTCTCAGATTCTGACCCATTGTTCTCAGATTCTGACCCATTGTTCTCAGATTCTGACCCATTGTTCTCAGATTCTGACCCATTGTTCTCAGATTCTGACCCATTGTTCTCAGATTCTGACCCATTGTTCTCAGACTCTGACCCATTGTTCTCAGACTCTGACCCATTGTTCTCAGATTCTGACCCATTGTTCTCAGACTCTGACCCATTGTTCTCAGACTCTGACCCATTGTTCTCAGATTCTGACCCATTGTTCTCAGACTCTGATCCATTGTTCTCAGATTCTGACCCATTGTTCTCAGATTCTGACCCATTGTTCTCAGATTCTGACCCATTGTTCTCAGATTCTGACCCATTGTTCTCAGATTCTGATCCATTGTTCTCAGAATCTGACCCATTGTTATCAGATTCTGACCCAATGTTCTCAGATTCTGACCCATTGTTCTCAGATTCTGACCCATTGTTCTCAGATTCTGACCCATTGTTCTCAGATTCTGACCCATTGTTCTCAGATTCTGACCCATTGTTCTCAGATTCTGACCCATTGTTCTCAGACTCTGACCCATTGTTCTCAGACTCTGACCCATTGTTCTCAGACTCTGACCCATTGTTCTCAGACTCTGACCCATTGTTCTCAGATTCTGACCCATTGTTCTCAGATTCTGACCCATTGTTCTCAGATTCTGACCCATTGTTCTCAGATTCTGACCCATTGTTCTCAGATTCTGACCCATTGTTCTCAGATTCTGACCCATTGTTCTCAGATTCTGACCCATTGTTCTCAGATTCTGACCCATTGTTCTCAGATTCTGACCCATTGTTCTCAGACTCTGACCCATTGTTCTCAGATTCTGACCCATTGTTCTCAGACTCTGACCCTTTGTTCTCAGACTCTGACCCATTGTTCTCAGATTCTGACCCATTGTTCTCAGACTCTGACCCATTGTTCTCAGATTCTGACCCATTGTTCTCAGACTCTGACCCATTGTTCTCAGATTCTGTCCCATTGTTCTCAGATTCTGACCCATTGTTCTCAGACTCTGACACATTGTTCTCAGATTCTGACCCATTGTTCTCAGACTCTGACCCATTGTTCTCAGATTCTGACCCATTGTTCTCAGATTCTGACCCATTGTTCTCAGATTCTGACCCATTGTTCTCAGACTCTGACCCATTGTTCTCAGATTCTGACCCATTGTTCTCAGACTCTGACCCATTGTTCTCAGATTCTGTCCCATTGTTCTCAGACTCTGACCCATTGTTCTCAGATTCTGTCCCATTGTTCTCAGATTCTGACCCATTGTTCTCAGATTCTGATCCATTGTTCTCAGACTCTGACCCATTGTTCTCAGACTCTGACCCATTGTTATCAGACTCTGACCCATTGTTCTCAGATTCTGACCCATTGTTCTCAGATTCTGACCCATTGTTCTCAGATTCTGACCCATTGTTCTCAGATTCTGACCCATTGTTCTCAGATTCTGACCCATTGTTCTCAGATTCTGACCCATTGTTCTCAGATTCTGACCCATTGTTCTCAGATTCTGACCCATTGTTCTCAGATGCTGATCCATTGTTCTCAGACTCTGACCCATTGTTCTCAGATTCTGACCCATTGTTCTCAGATTCTGACCCATTGTTCTCAGATTCTGACCCATTGTTCTCAGATTCTGACCCATTGTTCTCAGATTCTGACCCATTGTTCTCAGACTCTGACCCATTGTTCTCAGATTCTGACCCATTGTTCTCAGATTCTGACCCATTGTTCTCAGATTCTGACCCATTGTTCTCAGATTCTGACCCATTGTTCTCAGATTCTGACCCACTGTTCTCAGATTCTGACCCATTGTTCTCAGATTCTGACCCATTGTTCTCAGACTCTGACCCATTGTTCTCAGATTCTGACCCATTGTTATCAGATTCTGACCCATTGTTCTCAGATTCTGACCCATTGTTCTCAGACTCTGACCCATTGTTCTCAGATTCTGACCCATTGTTATCAGATTCTGACCCATTGTTCTCAGATTCTGACCCATTGTTCTCAGATTCTGACCCATTGTTCTCAGACTCTGACCCATTGTTCTCAGATTCTGACCCATTGTTCTCAGATTCTGACCCATTGTTCTCAGACTCTGACCCATTGTTCTCAGATTCTGACCCATTGTTCTCAGATTCTGACCCATTGTTATCAGATTCTGACCCATTGTTCTCAGATTCTGACCCATTGTTATCAGATTCTGACCCATTGTTCTCAGATTCTGACCCATTGTTCTCAGATTCTGACCCATTGTTCTCAGACTCTGACCCATTGTTCTCAGATTCTGTCCCATTGTTCTCAGATTCTGACCCATTGTTCTCAGATTCTGACCCATTGTTCTCAGATTCTGACCCATTGTTATCAGATTCTGACCCATTGTTCTCAGATTCTGACACATTGTTCTCAGATTCTGACCCATTGTTCTCAGACTCTGACCCATTGTTCTCAGATTCTGTCCCATTGTTCTCAGATTCTGACCCATTGTTCTCAGATTCTGACCCATTGTTCTCAGATTCTGACCCATTGTTATCAGATTCTGACCCATTGTTCTCAGATTCTGACCCATTGTTCTCAGACTCTGACCCATTGTTCTCAGACTCTGACCCATTGTTCTCAGATTCTGACCCATTGTTCTCAGATTCTGACCCATTGTTCTCAGATTCTGACCCATTGTTCTCAGATTCTGACCCATTGTTCTCAGATTCTGACCCATTGTTCTCAGACTCTGACCCATTGTTCTCAGATTCTGACCCATTGTTCTCAGATTCTGACCCATTGTTCTCAGATTCTGACCCATTGTTCTCAGACTCTGACCCATTGTTCTCAGATTCTGACCCATTGTTCTCAGATTCTGACCCATTGTTCTCAGACTCTGACCCATTGTTCTCAGATTCTGACCCATTGTTATCAGATTCTGACCCATTGTTCTCAGATTCTGACCCATTGTTCTCAGATTCTGATCCATTGTTCTCAGACTCTGACCCATTGTTCTCAGATTCTGACCCATTGTTCTCAGATTCTGACCCATTGTTATCAGATTCTGACCCATTGTTCTCAGACTCTGACCCATTGTTCTCAGACTCTGACCCATTGTTTTCAGATTCTGACCCATTGTTCTCAGATTCTGACCCATTGTTCTCAGATTCTGACCCATTGTTCTCAGACTCTGACCCATTGTTCTCAGATTCTGACCCATTGTTATCAGATTCTGACCCATTGTTCTCAGATTCTGACCCATTGTTCTCAGATTCTGACCCATTGTTCTCAGACTCTGACCCATTGTTCTCAGATTCTGACCCATTGTTCTCAGATTCTGACCCATTGTTCTCAGACTCTGACCCATTGTTCTCAGACTCTGACCCATTGTTCTCAGATTCTGACCCATTGTTATCAGATTCTGACCCATTGTTATCAGATTCTGACCCATTGTTCTCAGATTCTGATCCATTGTTATCAGATTCTGACCCATTGTTCTCAGATTCTGACCCATTGTTCTCAGACTCTGACCCATTGTTCTCAGATTCTGACCCATTGTTCTCAGATTCTGACCCATTGTTCTCAGACTCTGACCCATTGTTCTCAGATTCTGACCCATTGTTCTCAGATTCTGACGAATTGTTCTCAGACTCTGACCCATTGTTCTCAGATTCTGACCCATTGTTCTCAGATTCTGATCCATTGTTCTCAGACTCTGACCCATTGTTCTCAGATTCTGACCCATTGTTCTCAGATTCTGATCCATTGTTCTCAGACTCTGACCCATTGTTCTCAGATTCTGACCCATTGTTCTCAGATTCTGACCCATTGTTCTCAGATTCTGACCCATTGTTCTCAGACTCTGACCCATTGTTCTCAGATTCTGACCCATTGTTCTCAGATTCTGACCCATTGTTCTCAGATTCTGACCCATTGTTCTCAGATTCTGACCCATTGTTCTCAGATTCTGACCCATTGTTCTCAGACTCTGACCCATTGTTCTCAAACTCTGACCCATTGTTCTCAGATTCTGACCCATTGTTCTCAGACTCTGACCCATTGTTCTCAGACTCTGACCCATTGTTCTCAGATTCTGACCCATTGTTCTCAGACTCTGATCCATTGTTCTCAGATTCTGACCCATTGTTCTCAGATTCTGACCCATTGTTCTCAGATTCTGACCCATTGTTCTCAGATTCTGACCCATTGTTCTCAGATTCTGACCTATTGTTCTCAGACTCTGACCCATTGTTCTCAGACTCTGACCCATTGTTCTCAGACTCTGACCCATTGTTCTCAGATTCTGACCCATTGTTCTCAGATTCTGACCCATTGTTCTCAGATTCTGACCCATTGTTCTCAGATTCTGACCCATTGTTCTCAGATTCTGACCCATTGTTCTCAGATTCTGACCCATTGTTCTCAGATTCTGACCCATTGTTCTCAGACTCTGACCCATTGTTCTCAGATTCTGACCCATTGTTCTCAGACTCTGACCCATTGTTCTCAGATTCTGTCCCATTGTTCTCAGATTCTGACCCATTGTTCTCAGACTCTGACCCATTGTTCTCAGATTCTGACCCATTGTTCTCAGATTCTGATCCATTGTTCTCAGACTCTGACCCATTGTTCTCAGACTCTGACCCATTGTTATCAGACTCTGACCCATTGTTCTCAGATTCTGACCCATTGTTCTCAGATTCTGACCCATTGTTCTCAGATTCTGACCCATTGTTCTCTGATTCTGACCCATTGTTCTCAGATTCTGACCCATTGTTCTCAGATTCTGACCCATTGTTCTCAGATGCTGATCCATTGTTCTCAGACTCTGACCCATTGTTCTCAGATTCTGACCCATTGTTCTCAGATTCTGACCCATTGTTCTCAGATTCTGACCCATTGTTCTCAGATTCTGACCCATTGTTCTCAGATTCTGACCCATTGTTCTCAGACTCTGACCCATTGTTCTCAGATTCTGACCCATTGTTCTCAGATTCTGACCCACTGTTCTCAGATTCTGACCCATTGTTCTCAGATTCTGACCCATTGTTCTCAGATTCTGACCCATTGTTCTCAGATTCTGACCCATTGTTCTCAGATTCTGACCCATTGTTCTCAGATTCTGACCCATTGTTCTCAGATTCTGACCCATTGTTCTCAGATTCTGACCCATTGTTCTCAGATTCTGACCCATTGTTCTCAGATTCTGACCCATTGTTCTCAGATTCTGACCCATTGTTCTCAGACTCTGACCCATTGTTCTCAGATTCTGACCCATTGTTCTCAGATTCTGACCCATTGTTCTCAGATTCTGACCCATTGTTCTCAGATTCTGACCCATTGTTCTCAGATTCTGACCCATTGTTCTCAGACTCTGACCCATTGTTCTCAGATTCTGACCCATTGTTCTCAGATTCTGACCCACTGTTCTCAGATTCTGACCCATTGTTCTCAGACTCTGACCCATTGTTCTCAGATTCTGACCCATTGTTCTCAGACTCTGACCCATTGTTCTCAGATTCTGACCCATTGTTCTCAGATTCTGACCCATTGTTCTCAGACTCTGACCCATTGTTCTCAGATTCTGACCCATTGTTCTCAGACTCTGACCCATTGTTCTCAGACTCTGACCCATTGTTCTCAGATTCTGACCCATTGTTCTCAGATTCTGACCCATTGTTCTCAGATTCTGACCCATTGTTCTCAGATTCTGACCCATTGTTCTCAGATTCTGACCCATTGTTCTCAGATTCTGACCCATTGTTCTCAGATTCTGACCCATTGTTCTCAGATTCTGACCCATTGTTCTCAGATGCTGATCCATTGTTCTCAGATTCTGACCCATTGTTCTCAGATTCTGACCCATTGTTCTCAGATTCTGACCCATTGTTCTCAGATTCTGACCCATTGTTCTCAGATTCTGACCCATTGTTCTCAGATTCTGACCCATTGTTCTCAGATTCTGACCCATTGTTCTCAGATGCTGATCCATTGTTCTCAGATTCTGACCCATTGTTCTCAGATTCTGACCCATTGTTCTCAGATTCTGACCCATTGTTCTCAGACTCTGACCCATTGTTCTCAGATTCTGACCCATTGTTCTCAGATTCTGACCCATTGTTCTCAGATTCTGACCCATTGTTCTCAGATTCTGACCCATTGTTCTCAGATTCTGACCCATTGTTCTCAGACTCTGACCCATTGTTCTCAGATTCTGACCCATTGTTCTCAGATTCTGACCCATTGTTCTCAGATTCTGACCCATTGTTCTCAGATTCTGACCCACTGTTCTCAGATTCTGACCCATTGTTCTCAGACTCTGACCCATTGTTCTCAGATTCTGACCCATTGTTCTCAGACTCTGACCCATTGTTCTCAGATTCTGACCCATTGTTCTCAGATTCTGACCCATTGTTCTCAGACTCTGACCCATTGTTCTCAGATTCTGACCCATTGTTCTCAGACTCTGACCCATTGTTCTCAGATTCTGACCCATTGTTCTCAGATTCTGACCCATTGTTCTCAGACTCTGACCCATTGTTCTCAGACTCTGACCCATTGTTCTCAGACTCTGACCCATTGTTCTCAGATTCTGACCCATTGTTATCAGATTCTGACCCATTGTTATCAGATTCTGACCCATTGTTATCAGACTCTGACCCATTGTTCTCAGATTCTGACCCATTGTTATCAGATTCTGACCCATTGTTCTCAGATTCTGACCCATTGTTATCAGATTCTGACCCATTGTTATCAGATTCTGACCCATTGTTCTCAGATTCTGACCCATTGTTCTCAGATTCTGACCCATTGTTCTCAGATTCTGACCCATTGTTCTCAGACTCTGACCCATTGTTCTCAGATTCTGTCCCATTGTTCTCAGATTCTGACCCATTGTTCTCAGATTCTGACCCATTGTTCTCAGATTCTGACCCATTGTTATCAGATTCTGACCCATTGTTCTCAGATTCTGACACATTGTTCTCAGATTTTGACCCATTGTTCTCAGACTCTGACCCATTGTTCTCAGATTCTGTCCCCTTGTTCTCAGATTCTGACCCATTGTTCTCAGATTCTGACCCATTGTTCTCAGATTCTGACCCATTGTTATCAGATTCTGACCCATTGTTCTCAGATTCTGACCCATTGTTCTCAGACTCTGACCCATTGTTCTCAGCCTCTGACCCATTGTTCTCAGATTCTGACCCATTGTTCTCAGATTCTGACCCATTGTTCTCAGATTCTGACCCATTGTTCTCAGATTCTGACCCATTGTTCTCAGACTCTGACCCATTGTTCTCAGATTCTGACCCATTGTTCTCAGATTCTGACCCATTGTTCTCAGATTCTGACCCATTGTTCTCAGACTCTGACCCATTGTTCTCAGATTCTGACCCATTGTTCTCAGATTCTGACCCATTGTTCTCAGACTCTGACCCATTGTTCTCAGATTCTGACCCATTGTTCTCAGATTCTGATCCATTGTTCTCAGACTCTGACCCATTGTTCTCAGATTCTGACCCATTGTTCTCAGATTCTGACCCATTGTTCTCAGATTCTGATCCATTGTTCTCAGATTCTGACCCATTGTTCTCAGACTCTGACCCATTGTTCTCAGATTCTGATCCATTGTTATCAGATTCTGACCCATTGTTCTCAGATTCTGACACATTGTTATCAGACTCTGACCCATTGTTCTCAGATTCTGACCCATTGTTATCAGATTCTGACCCATTGTTCTCAGATTCTGACCCATTGTTCTCAGATTCTGACCCATTGTTCTCAGATTCTGACCCATTGTTCTCAGATTCTGACCCATTGTTCTCAGATTCTGACCCATTGTTCTCAGATTCTGATCCATTGTTCTCAGATTCTGACCCATTGTTCTCAGACTCTGACCCATTGTTCTCAGATTCTGACCCATTGTTCTCAGATTCTGACCCATTGTTCTCAGACTCTGACCCATTGTTCTCAGATTCTGACCCATTGTTCTCAGATTCTGACCCATTGTTCTCAGATTCTGATCCATTGTTCTCAGATTCTGACCCATTGTTCTCAGACTCTGACCCATTGTTATCAGATTCTGACCCATTGTTCTCAGACTCTGACCCATTGTTCTCAGACTCTGACCCATTGTTCTCAGATTCTGACCCATTGTTCTCAGATTCTGATCCATTGTTCTCAGATTCTGACCCATTGTTATCAGATTCTGACCCATTGTTCTCAGATTCTGACCCATTGTTCTCAGATTCTGACCCATTGTTCTCAGACTCTGACCCATTGTTCTCAGACTCTGACCCATTGTTATCAGATTCTGACCCATTGTTCTCAGACTCTGACCCATTGTTCTCAGATTCTGACCCATTGTTCTCAGATTCTGACCCATTGTTCTCAGACTCTGACCCATTGTTATCAGATTCTGACCCATTGTTATCAGATTCTGACCCATTGTTCTCAGACTCTGACCCATTGTTCTCAGATTCTGACCCATTGTTATCAGATTCTGACCCATTGTTCTCAGATTCTGACCCATTGTTCTCATATTCTGACCCATTGTTCTCAGATTCTGACCCATTGTTCTCAGATTCTGACCCATTGTTCTCAGACTCTGACCCATTGTTCTCAGATTCTGACCCATTGTTCTCAGATTCTGACCCATTGTTCTCAGACTCTGACCCATTGTTCTCAGATTCTGACCCATTGTTCTCAGACTCTGACCCATTGTTCTCAGATTCTGACCCATTGTTCTCAGATTCTGACCCATTGTTCTCAGACTCTGACCCATTGTTCTCAGATTCTGACCCATTGTTCTCAGACTCTGACCCATTGTTCTCAGATTCTGACCCATTGTTCTCAGATTCTGACCCATTGTTCTCAGACTCTGACCCATTGTTCTCAGATTCTGACCCATTGTTCTCAGACTCTGACCCATTGTTATCAGATTCTGACCCATTGTTCTCAGACTCTGACCCATTGTTCTCAGATTCTGACCCATTGTTCTCAGATTCTGACCCATTGTTCTCAGACTCTGACCCATTGTTATCAGATTCTGACCCATTGTTCTCAGACTCTGACCCATTGTTCTCAGATTCTGACCCATTGTTCTCAGATTCTGACCCATTGTTCTCAGACTCTGACCCATTGTTATCAGATTCTGACCCATTGTTATCAGATTCTGACCCATTGTTCTCAGACTCTGACCCATTGTTCTCAGATTCTGACCCATTGTTCTCATATTCTGACCCATTGTTCTCAGATTCTGACCCATTGTTCTCAGATTCTGACCCATTGTTCTCAGACTCTGACCCATTGTTCTCAGATTCTGACCCATTGTTCTCAGATTCTGACCCATTGTTCTCAGACTCTGACCCATTGTTCTCAGATTCTGACCCATTGTTCTCAGACTCTGACCCATTGTTCTCAGATTCTGACCCATTGTTCTCAGACTCTGACCCATTGTTATCAGATTCTGACCCATTGTTCTCAGATTCTGACCCATTGTTCTCAGATTCTGACCCATTGTTCTCAGACTCTGACCCATTGTTATCAGATTCTGACCCATTGTTATCAGACTCTGACCCATTGTTATCAGACTCTGACCCATTGTTCTCAGATTCTGACCCATTGTTCTCAGACTCTGACCCATTGTTCTCAGATTCTGACCCATTGTTCTCAGACTCTGACCCATTGTTATCAGATTCTGACCCATTGTTCTCAGATTCTGACCCATTGTTCTCAGATTCTGACCCATTGTTCTCAGACTCTGACCCATTGTTATCAGATTCTGACCCATTGTTATCAGACTCTGACCCATTGTTATCAGACTCTGACCCATTGTTCTCAGATTCTGACCCATTGTTCTCAGACTCTGACCCATTGTTCTCAGATTCTGACCCATTGTTCTCAGATTCTGACCCATTGTTCTCAGATTCTGACCCATTGTTCTCAGATTCTGACCCATTGTTCTCAGATTCTGACCCATTGTTCTCAGATTCTGACCCATTGTTCTCAGATTCTGACCCATTGTTATCAGATTCTGACCCATTGCTCTCAGATTCTGACCCATTGTTCTCAGATTCTGACCCATTGTTCTCAGATTCTGACCCATTGTTCTCAGATTCTGACCCATTGTTATCAGATTCTGACCCATTGTTCTCAGATTCTGACCCATTGTTCTCAGATTCTGACCCATTGTTCTCAGATGCTGATCCATTGTTCTCAGACTCTAGAGCCCTGTCTAGCATGGGGCACTGTGCTGATAATACTAGAGCTCTGTCCAGCATGGGGCATTGTGCTGACCACACTAGAGCCCTGTCCAGCATGGGGCATTGTGCTGACCATACTGGAGCATTGTCCAGCATGGGGCATTGTGCTGACCACACTAGAGCCCTGTCCAGCATGGGGCATTGTGCTGACCATACTAGAGCTCTGTCCAGCATGGGGCATTGTGCTGACCATACTAGAGCCCTGTGCAGCAAGGGGCATTGTGCTGACCACACTAGAGCCCTGTCCAGCATGGGGCATTGTGCTGACCATACTAGAGCCCTGTCCAGCATGGGGCATTGTGCTGACCATACTAGAGCTCTGTCCAGCATGGGGCACTGTGCTGACCATACTTGAGCCCTGTCCAGCATGGGGCATTGTGCTGACCATACTAGAGCTCTGTCCAGCATTGGGCACTGTGCTGACCATACTGGAGCACTGTCCAGCATGGGGCATTGTGCTGACTATACTAGAGCTCTGTCCAGCATGGGGCATTGTGCTGACCATACAAGAACCCTGTCCAGCATGGGGCATTGTGCTGACCATACTAGAGCTCTGTCCAGCATGGGGCACTGTGCTGACCATACTAGAGCTCTGTCCAGCATGGGGCATTGTGCTGACCATACTAGAGCCCTGTGCAGCATGGGGCATTGTGCTGACTATACTAGAGCTCTGTCCAGCATGGGGCACTGTGCTGACCATACTAGAGCCCTGTCCAGCATGGGGCATTGTGCTGACCACACTAGAGCCCTGTCCAGCATGGGGCACTGTGCTGACCACACTAGAGCCCTGTCCAGCATGGGGCATTGTGCTGATAATACTAGAGCTCTGTCCAACAAGGGGCATTGTGCTGACCATACTAGAGCCCTGTGCAGCATGGGGCATTGTGCTGACTATACTAGAGCCCTGTCCAGCATGGGGCATTGTGCTGACCATACTAGAGCTCTGTCCAGCATGGGGCACTGTGCTGACCATACTAGAGCTCTGTCCAGCATGGGGCATTGTGCTGACCATACTAGAGCCCTGTGCAGCATGGGGCATTGTGCTGACTATACTAGAGCCCTGTCCAGCATGGGGCATTGTGCTGACCATACTAGAGCTCTGTCCAGCATGGGGCATTGTGCTGACCATACTAGAGCTCTGTCCAGCATGGGGCATTCTGCTGACCATACTAGAGCCCTGTCCAGCATGGGGCACTGTGCTGACCATACTAGAGCCCTGTCCAGCATGGGGCATTGTGCTGACCATACTAGAGCTCTGTCCAGCATGGGGCATTGTGCTGACCATACTAGAGCCCTGTCCAGCATGGGGCACTATGCTGACCACTCTAGAGCCCTGTCCAGCATGGGGCACTGTGCTGACCATACTAGAGCTCTGTCCAGCATGGGGCATTGTGCTGACCATACTAGAGCCCTGTCCAGCATGGGGCACTGTGCTGACCATACTAGAGCTCTGTCCAGCATGGGGCATTGTGCTGATAATACTAGAGCCCTGTCTAGCATGGGGCATTGTGCTGATAATACGAGAGCTCTGTCCAGCATGGGGCACTGTGCTGACCATACTAGAGCTCTGTCCAGCATGGGGCATTGTGCTGACCATACTAGAGCTCTGTCCAGCATGGGGCATTGTGCTGACCATACTAGAGCTCTGTCCAGCATGGGGCATTGTGCTGACCATACTAGAGCTCTGTCCAGCATGGGGCATTGTGCTGACCATACTAATGCTCTGCCCAGCATGGGGCACTGTGCTGACCATACTAGAGCCCTGTCCAGCATGGGGCACTGTGCTGACCATACTAGAGCCCTGTCCAGCATGGGGCATTGTGCTGACCATACTAGAGCCCTGTCCAGCATGGGGCATTGTGCTAACCATACTAGTGCTCTGTCCAGCATGGGGCATTGTGCTGACCACACTAGAGCTCTGTCCAGCATGGGGCATTGTGCTGATAATACTAGAGCCCTGTCCAGCATGGGGCATTGTGCTGACCATACTAGAGCCCTGTCCAGCAAGGGGCACTGTGCTGACCACACTAGAGCCCTGTCCAGCATGGGGCATTGTGCTGACCATACTGGAGCATTGTCCAGCATGGGGCATTGTGCTGACCATACTAGAGCCCTGTCCAGCATGGGGCATTGTGCTGACCAATCTAGAGCCCTGTCCAGCATGGGGCATTGTGCCGACCATACTGGAGCCCTGTCCAGCATGGGGCATTGTGCTGACCACACTAGAGCCCTGTCCAGCATGGGGCATTGTGCTGACCACACTAGAGCTCTGTCCCGCATGGGGCATTGTGCTGACCATACTATAGCTCTGTCCAGCATGGGGCATTGTGCTGACCATACTAGAGCCCTGTCCAGCATGGGGCACTGTGCTGACCATACTATAGCTCTGTCCAGCATGGGGCATTGTGCTGACCATACTAGAGCTCTGTCCAGCATGGGGCACTGTGCTGACCATACTAGAGCCCTGTCCAGCATGGGGCACTGTGCTGACCACACTAGAGCCCTGTCCAGCATGGAGCATATTGCTGACCATACTAGAGGTCTGTCCAGCATGGGGCATTGTGCTGACCATACTAGAGCCCTGTCCAGCATGGGGCATTGTGCTGACCATACTAGAGCTCTGTCCAGCATGGGGCATTGTGCTGACCATACTAGAGCTCTGTCCAGCATGGGGCATTGTGCTGATAATACTAGAGCTCTGTCCAGCATGGGCACTGTGCTGACCACACTAGAGCCCTGTCCAGCATGGGGCATTGTGCTGACCATACTAGAGCTCTGTCCAGCATGGGGCATTGTGCTGACCATACTAGAGCCCTGTCCAGCATGGGGCATTGTGCTGACCATACTAGAGCTCTGTCCAGCATGGGGCATTGTGCTGATAATACTAGAGCTCTGTCCAGCATGGGGCACTGTGCTGACCATACTAGAGCCCTGTCCAGCATGGGGCACTGTGCTGACCACACTAGAGCCCTGTCCAGCATGGGGCATTGTGCTGACCATACTGGAGCATTGTCCAGCATGGGGCATTGTGCTGACCATACTAGAGCTCTGTCCAGCATGGGGCATTGTGCTGACCATACTAGAGCTCTGTCCAGCATGGGGCATTGTGCTGACCATACTAGAGCTCTGTCCAGCATGGGGCACTGTGCTGACCACACTAGAGCCCTGTCCAGCATGGGGCATTGTGCTGACCATACTGGAGCCCTGTCCAGCATGGGGCACTGTGCTGACCATACTAGAGCTCTGTCCCGCATGGGGCATTGTGCTGACCATACTAGAGCTCTGTCCAGCTTGGGGCATTGTGCTGATAATACTAGAGCTCTGTCCAGCATGGGGCATTGTGCTGACCACACTAGAGCCCTGTCCAGCATGGGGCACTGTGCTGACCATACTGGAGCATTGTCCAGCATGGGGCATTGTGCTGACCATACCAGAGCTCTGTCCAGCATGGGGCATTGTGCTGACCATATTAGAGTTTTGTCCAGCTTGGGGCATTGTGCTGACCATACTAGAGCTCTGTCCAGCATGGGGCATTGTGCTGACTATACTAGAGCTCTGTCCAGCATGGGGCATTGTGCTGATAATACTAGAGCTCTGTCCAGCATGGGGCATTGTGCTGACCATACTAGAGCCCTGTCCAGCATGGGGCATTGTGCTGACCATACTAGAGCCCTGTCCAGCATGGGGCACTGTGCTGACCATATTAGAGTTTTGTCCAGCATGGGGCATTGTGCTGACCATACTAGAGCTCTGTCCAGCATGGGGCATTGTGCTGACCATACTAGAGCCCTGTCCAGCATGGGGCACTGTGCTGACCATACTATAGCTCTGTCCAGCATGGGGCATTGTGCTGACCATACTATAGCTCTGTCCAGCATGGGGCACTGTGCTGATAATACTAGAGCCCTGTCCAGCATGGGGCATTGTGCTGATAATACTAGAGCCCTGTCCAGCATGGGGCACTGTGCTGATAATACTAGAGCCCTGTCCAGCATGGGGCACTGTGCTGATAATACTAGAGCTCTGTCCAGCATGGGGCATTGTGCTGACCACACTAGAGCCCTGTCCAGCATGGGGCATTGTGCTGACCATACTGGAGCATTGTCCAGCATGGGGCATTGTGCTGACCATACTAGAGCCCTGTGAAGCATGGGGCATTGTGCTGACCATACTAGAGCCCTGTGCAGCATGGGGCATTGTGCTGATAATACTAGAGCTCTGTCCAGCATGGGGCATTGTGCTGACCATACTAGAGCTCTGTCCAGCATGGGGCATTGTGCTGACCATACTAGAGCTCTGTCCAGCATGGGGCATTGTGCTGACCACACTAGAGCCCTGTCCAGCATGGGGCATTGTGCTGATAATACTAGAGCTCTGTCCAGCATGGGGCACTGTGCTGACCATACTAGAGCCCTGTCCAGCATGGGGCACTGTGCTGACCACACTAGAGCCCTGTCCAGCATGGGGCATTGTGCTGACCATAATGGAGCATTGTCCAGCATGGGGCATTGTGCTGATCATACTAGAGCTCTGTCCAGCATGGGGCATTGTGCTGACCATATTAGAGTTCTGTCCAGCATGTGGCATTGTGCTGACCATACTGGAGCTCTGTCCAGCATGGGGCATTGTGCTGACCATACTAGAGCTCTGTCCAGCATGGGGCATTGTGCTGACCATACTGGAGCCCTGTCCAGCATGGGGCACTGTGCTGACCATACTAGAGCTCTGTCCCGCATGGGGCATTGTGCTGACCATACAAGAGCCCTGTCCAGCATGGGGCATTGTGCTGATAATACTAGAGCCCTGTCCAGCATGGGGCATTGTGCTGACCATACTAGAGCATTGTCCAGCATGGGGCATTGTGCTGACCATACTAGAGCCCTGTCCAGCATGGGGCATTGTGCTGACCATACTAGAGCCCTGTCCAGCATGGGGCACTGTGCTGACCATTTTGGAGCTCTGTCCAGCGTGGGGCATTTTGCTGACCATACTAGAGCATTGTCCACCATTGGGCATTGTGCTGACCACACGAGTGTACTGCCCACCATGGGACACTGTGCTGACCACACTAAAAGTGGCCGGCTGTGTGCTTCGCATCATTTTATGGGTCCCATCTTCTGCGCCCTCAGCACCAGTGGGTCTGTAGAGTTGAAAATCGTGGCTGGGAACAGATACAGAGAGAAAGAAATTCACTTTAAAAAGAGAATTGAGAAAAGATTGAAGGCATATTATTTGCAGAAATATGGGAAATGCACAAGAGAATGGGACTAATGGAGTTTTGAGGCCATGGAGGGATACAGACTCAAGAATGAGAATAATAAAATTAAGGTGCTGCCAAACCGTGAGCCATTGTAGATCAGTGAGCACAGGGGTGATGGGTGATCGGGATTTGGTGTGAGTTAGGATACAGGCAGCAGAGTTCTGGATGGGCTGTGGTTTATGGAGGTTTATAACTGGGAGGGTGACCAGGAGAGATTCGGAATTGTCAAGTGTGGATTTAACAAAGGCACATATGAGGGTTTATGCAGCAGATGGGCTGAGGCAGAAGTGGAGACGGGTGATATTACTCAGGTGGTAGTAGACAGGGTTGGTGATGGAGAGAATTTGGAGATGAACTCAAGTAAGGTAAAAATAGAACACAGAGGTTGTAAACTGTCTGGTTCAGCCTCAGGATCGGGTATGTGGTTCACAGATAGGGGATGGAGTTTGTGATGGAGACCAATGGACCAATGACACTGTCTTCTCTCTTCCCACAATTTACGTTCCAGAACAGTATTTCAGTAAACAGGGTTTACAGATCTCCTAGCTGGAAATAGTGACAGTATCAGCAGCAAAGAGGGGAGAGTAAATTACAAGAACTGAAATACTGTTAGCAGTGGTTTATACAGCTGATTTCTGGAGAAAGAGATTCAGCAGAAATAACAACAGCAGCAAGGAGGGCAGAGAAAATTACAGGAGCAGTAATGCAGTTAAACATGGTTAATCAAGGTAATTACTGGAGATATTCACCGGGATTAACAACAGCAGCAAGGAGGGTAGAGTAAATTACAGGAATATAATACAGTTAAACATGGTTTAAAGAATAAATACCTGGAAACAGATACTAACCAGGGACACCAACAAGACCGAGGATGGGATAATAAATGTATTGAGCAATCCGAAGTGCGAGGTAAATGCGAAAGTCTAATGAGAACCGATCATAATGTGTAGAAAGATCGTGAAGATCCGAGGATAAACTCATGCTCATTGTTGTAACATTCCAATCTATTGTTCTCAGATTCTGACCCATTGTTCTCAGACTCTGACCCATTGTTCTCAGATTCTGACCCATTGTTCTCAGACTCTGACCCATTGTTATCAGATTCTGACCCATTGTTATCAGATTCTGACCCATTGTTCTCAGACTCTGACCCATTGTTCTCAGATTCTGACCCATTGTTCTCAGACTCTGACCCATTGTTATCAGACTCTGACCCATTGTTCTCAGACTCTGACCCATTGTTCTCAGATTCTGACCCATTGTTCTCAGATTCTGACCCATTGTTCTCAGATTCTGACCCATTGTTCTCAGACTCTGACCCATTGTTCTCAGATTCTGACCCATTGTTCTCAGACTCTGACCCATTGTTATCAGATTCTGACCCATTGTTCTCAGATTCTGACCCATTGTTCTCAGACTCTGACCCATTGTTCTCAGATTCTGACCCATTGTTCTCAGACTCTGACCCATTGTTCTCAGATTCTGACACATTGTTCTCAGACTCTGACCCATTGTTCTCAGATTCTGACCCATTGTTCTCAGATTCTGACCCATTGTTCTCAGACTCTGACCCATTGTTATCAGATTCTGACCTATTGTTCTCAGACTCTGACCCATTGTTATCAGACTCTGACCCATTGTTCTCAGATTCTGACACATTGTTCTCAGATTCTGACGCATTGTTCTCAGATTCTGACCCATTGTTATCAGACTCTGACCCATTGTTCTCAGATTCTGACCCATTGTTCTCAGACTCTGACCCATTGTTCTCAGACTCTGACCCATTGTTCTCAGATTCTGACCCATTGTTCTCAGATTCTGACCCATTGTTCTCAGATTCTGACCCATTGTTCTCAGATTCTGACCCATTGTTATCAGACTCTGACCCATTGTTCTCAGATTCTGACCCATTGTTCTCAGATTCTGACCCATTGTTCTCAGATTCTGACCCATTGTTCTCAGATTCTGACCCATTGTTCTCAGACTCTGACCCATTGTTCTCAGATTCTGACCCATTGTTCTCAGATTCTGACCCATTGTTATCAGACTCTGACCCATTGTTCTCAGATTCTGACCCATTGTTCTCAGATTCTGACCCATTGTTCTCAGACTCTGACCCATTGTTCTCAGATTCTGACCCATTGTTATCAGATTCTGACCCATTGTTCTCAGATTCTGACCCATTGTTCTCAGATTCTGACCCATTGTTATCAGATTCTGACCCATTGTTCTCAGATTCTGACCCATTGTTATCAGATTCTGACCCATTGTTCTCAGACTCTGACCCATTGTTCTCAGATTCTGACCCATTGTTCTCAGATTCTGACCCATTGTTCTCAGATTCTGACCCATTGTTATCAGATTCTGACCCATTGTTCTCAGACTCTGACCCATTGTTCTCAGACTCTGACCCATTGTTCTCAGATTCTGACCCATTGTTCTCAGACTCTGACCCATTGTTCTCAGATTCTGATCCATTGTTCTCAGATTCTGACCCATTGTTCTCAGACTCTGACCCATTGTTCTCAGATTCTGACCCATTGTTCTCAGACTCTGACCCATTGTTCTCAGATTCTGATCCATTGTTCTCAGACTCTGACCCATTGTTCTCAGATTCTGTCCCATTGTTGTCAGATTCTGACCCATTGTTCTCAGACTCTGACCCATTGTTCTCAGATTCTGACCCATTGTTCTCAGACTCTGACCCATTGTTCTCAGATTCTGACCCATTGTTCTCAGACTCTGACCCATTGTTCTCAGATTCTGACCCATTGTTCTCAGATTCTGACCCATTGTTCTCAGATTCTGACCCATTGTTCTCAGATTCTGATCCATTGTTCTCAGATTCTGACCCATTGTTCTCAGATTCTGACCCATTGTTCTCAGACTCTGACCCATTGTTCTCAGATTCTGACCCATTGTTATCAGATTCTGATCCATTGTTATCAGATTCTGACCCATTGTTATCAGATTCTGACCCATTGTTCTCAGATTCTGACCCATTGTTCTCAGATTCTGACCCATTGTTCTCAGATTCTGACACATTGTTCTCAGATTCTGACCCATTGTTCTCAGATTCTGACCCATTGTTCTCAGATTCTGACCCATTGTTCTCAGATTCTGATCAATTGTTCTCAGATTCTGACCCATTGTTCTCAGATTCTGACCCATTGTTCTCAGACTCTGACCCATTGTTCTCAGACTCTGACCCATTGTTCTCAGATTCTGACCCATTGTTCTCAGATTCTGACCCATTGTTCTCAGATTCTGACCCATTGTTCTCAGATTCTGACCCATTGTTCTCAGATTCTGACCCATTGTTCTCAGATTCTGACCCATTCTTCTCAGACTCTGACCCATTGTTCTCAGATTCTGATCCATTGTTCTCAGATTCTGACCCATTGTTCTCAGATTCTGACCCATTGTTATCAGACTCTGACTCATTGTTCTCAGACTCTGACCCATTGTTCTCAGATTCTGACCCATTGTTATCAGACTCTGACTCATTGTTCTCAGACTCTGACCCATTGTTCTCAGATTCTGACCCATTGTTCTCAGATTCTGACCCATTGTTCTCAGATTCTGATCCATTGTTCTCAGACTCTGACCCATTGTTCTCAGATTCTGACCCATTGTTCTCAGATTCTGACCCATTGTTCTCAGATTCTGACCCATTGTTCTCAGATTCTGACCCATTGTTCTCAGATTCTGATCCATTGTTCTCAGATTCTGACCCATTGTTCTCAGATTCTGACCCATTGTTCTCAGACTCTGACCCATTGTTCTCAGACTCTGACCCATTGTTCTCAGATTCTGACCCATTGTTATCAGATTCTGACCCATTGTTCTCAGATTCTGACCCATTGTTCTCAGATTCTGACCCATTGTTCTCAGATTCTGACCCATTGTTCTCAGATTCTGACCCATTGTTCTCAGATTCTGATCCATTGTTCTCAGATTCTGACCCATTGTTCTCAGATTCTGACCCATTGTTCTCAGATTCTGACCCATTGTGCTCAGACTCTGACCCATTGTTCTCAGATTCTGACCCATTGTTCTCAGATTCTGACCCATTGTTCTCAGATTCTGACCCATTGTTCTCAGATTCTGATCCATTGTTCTCAGATTCTGACCCATTGTTCTCAGATTCTGACCCATTGTTATCAGATTCTGACCCATTGTTCTCAGATTCTGACCAATTGTTATCAGATTCTGACCCATTGTTCTCAGATTCTGACCCATTGTTCTCAGATTCTGACCCATTGTTCTCAGATTCTGACCCATTGTTCTCAGATTCTGACCCATTGTTCTCAGATTCTGATCCATTGTTCTCAGATTCTGACCCATTGTTCTCAGATTCTGACCCATTGTTCTCAGATTCTGACCCATTGTTCTCAGACTCTGACCCATTGTTCTCAGACTCTGACCCATTGTTCTCAGACTCTGACCCATTGTTCTCAGACTCTGACCCATTGTTCTCAGATTCTGACCCATTGTTATCAGATTCTGACCCATTGTTATCAGACTCTGATCCATTGTTCTCAGACTCTGACCCATTGTTCTCAGACTCTGACCCATTGTTCTCAGATTCTGACCCATTGTTCTCAGATTCTGATCCATTGTTCTCAGATTCTGACCCATTGTTCGCAGACTCTGACCCATTGTTCTCAGACTCTGACCCATTGTTCTCAGATTCTGACCCATTGTTCTCAGATTCTGACCCATTGTTCTCAGATTCTGACCCATTGTTCTCAGATTCTGATCCATTGTTCTCAGATTCTGACCCATTGTTCTCAGGCTCTGACCCATTGTTCTCAGATTCTGACCCATTGTTCTCAGATTCTGACCCATTGTTCTCAGATTCTGACCCATTGTTCTCAGATTCTGACCCATTGTTATCAGATTCTGACCCATTGTTCTCAGATTCTGACCCATTGTTCTCAGATTCTGACCCATTGTTCTCAGATTCTGACCCATTGTTCTCAGATTCTGACCCATTGTTCTCAGATTCTGACCCATTGTTATCAGATTCTAACCCATTGTTCTCAGATTCTGACCCATTGTTCTCAGACTCTGACCCATTGTTATCAGACTCTGACCCATTGTTCACAGATTCTGACCCATTGTTATCAGACTCTGACCCATTGTTCACAGATTCTGACCCATTGTTATCAGACTCTGACCCATTGTTCTCAGATTCTGACCCATTGTTCTCAGATTCTGACCCATTGTTCTCAGACTCTGACCCATTGTTCTCAGACTCTGACCCATTGTTATCAGACTCTGACCCATTGTTCTCAGACTCTGACCCATTGTTCTCAGACTCTGACCCATTGTTCTCAGACTCTGACCCATTGTTCTCAGATTCTGACCCATTGTTCTCAGATTCTGACCCATTGTTCTCAGATTCTGACCCATTGTTCTCAGACTCTGACCCATTGTTCTCAGATTCTGACCCATTGTTCTCAGATTCTGACCCATTGTTCTCAGATTTTGACCCATTGTTATCAGATTCTGACCCATTGTTCTCAGATTCTGACCCATTGTTCTCAGATTCTGACCCATTGTTCTCAGACTCTGACCCATTGTTCTCAGATTCTGACCCATTGTTCTCAGACTCTGTCCCATTGTTCTCAGATTCTGACCCATTGTTCTCAGATTTTGACCCATTATTCTCAGATTCTGACCCATTGTTATCAGATTCTGACCCATTGTTCTCAGATTCTGACCCATTGTTCTCAGATTCTGATCCATTGTTCTCAGACTCTGACCCATTGTTCTCAGATTCAAACCCATTGTTCTCAGACTCTGACCCATTGTTCTCAGATTCTGACCCATTGTTCTCAGATTCTGACCCATTGTTCTCAGATTCTGACCCATTGTTCTCAGATTCTGACCCATTGTTCTCAGACTCTGACCCATTGTTCTCAGACTCTGACCCATTGTTCTCAGATTCTGACCCATTGTTCTCAGATACTGACCCATTGTTCTCAGATTCTGACCCATTGTTCTCAGATTCTGACCCATTGTTCTCAGATTCTGACCCATTGTTCTCAGATTCTGACCCATTGTTATCAGATTCTGACCCATTGTTCTCAGACTCTGACCCATTGTTCTCAGATTCTGACCCATTATTCTCAGATTCTGACCCATTGTTATCAGATTCTGACCCATTGTTCTCAGATTCTGACCCATTGTTCTCAGATTCTGACCCATTGTTCTCAGACTCTGACCCATTGTTCTCAGATTCTGACCCATTGTTCTCAGATTCTGACCCATTGTTCTCAGATTCTGACCCATTGTTCTCAGATTCTGACCCATTGTTCTCAGACTCTGACCCATTGTTCTCAGATTCTGACCCATTGTTCTCAGATTCTGACCCATTGTTCTCAGATTCTGACCCATTGTTCTCAGATTCTGACCCATTGTTATCAGATTCTGACCCATTGTTCTCAGACTCTGACCCATTGTTCTCAGATTCTGACCCATTGTTCTCAGATTCTGACCCATTGTTCTCAGATTCTGACCCATTGTTCTCAGATTCTGACCCATTGTTATCAGATTCTGACCCATTGTTCTCAGACTCTGACCCATTGTTCTCAGATTCTGACCCATTATTCTCAGATTCTGACCCATTGTTATCAGATTCTGACCCATTGTTCTCAGATTCTGACCCATTGTTCTCAGATTCTGACCCATTGTTCTCAGACTCTGACCCATTGTTCTCAGATTCTGACCCATTGTTCTCAGATTCTGACCCATTGTTCTCAGATTCTGACCCATTGTTCTCAGATTCTGACCCATTGTTCTCAGACTCTGACCCATTGTTCTCAGATTCTGACCCATTGTTCTCAGATTCTGACCCATTGTTCTCAGATTCTGACCCATTGTTCTCAGATTCTGACCCATTGTTCTCAGATTCTGACCCATTGTTCTCAGACTCTGACCCATTGTTCTCAGACTCTGACCCATTGTTCTCAGATTCTGACCCATTGTTCTCAGATTCTGACCCATTGTTCTCAGATTCTGACCCATTGTTATCAGATTCTGACCCATTGTTCTCAGATTCTGACCCATTGTTCTCAGATTCTGACCCATTGTTATCAGATTCTGACCCATTGTTCTCAGACTCTGACCCATTGTTCTCAGATTCTGACCCATTGTTCTCAGATTCTGACACATTGTTCTCAGATTCTGACCCATTGTTCTCAGATTCTGACCCATTGTTCTCAGACTCTTACCCATTGTTCTCAGACTCTGACCCATTGTTCTCAGACACTGACCCATTGTTCTCAGACTCTGACCCATTGTTCTCAGATTCTGACCCATTGTTCTCAGATTCTGACCCATTGTTCTCAGATTCTGACCCATTGTTCTCAGATTCTGACCCATTGTTCTCAGATTCTGACCCATTGTTCTCAGATTCTGACCCATTGTTCTCAGATTCTGACCCATTGTTCTCAGATTCTGATCCATTGTTCTCAGACTCTGACCCATTGTTCTCAGATTCTGACCCATTGTTCTCAGATTCTGACCCATTGTTCTCAGACTCTGACCCATTGTTCTCAGATTCTGACCCATTGTTCTCAGATTCTGACCCATTGTTCTCAGAATCTGACCCATTGTTCTCAGACTCTGACCCATTGTTCTCAGACTCTGACCCATTGTTCTCAGATTCTGACCCATTGTTCTCAGATTCTGACCCATTGTTCTCAGACTCTGACCCATTGTTCTCAGACTCTGACCCATTGTTATCAGATTCTGACCCATTGTTCTCAGATTCTGACCCATTGCTCTCAGACTCTGACCCATTGTTCTCAGACTCTGACCCATTGTTCTCAGATTCTGATCCATTGTTCTCAGATTCTGACCCATTGTTCTCAGACTCTGACCCATTGTTCTCAGACTCTGACCCATTGTTATCAGATTCTGACCCATTGTTCTCAGATTCTGACCCATTGTTCTCAGACTCTGACCCATTGTTCTCAGACTCTGACCCATTGTTCTCAGATTCTGACCCATTGTTCTCAGATTCTGACCCATTGTTCTCAGATTCTGACCCATTGTTATCAGATTCTGACCCATTGTTCTCAGATTCTGACCCATTGTTATCAGATTCTGACCCATTGTTCTCAGATTCTGACCCATTGTTCTCAGATTCTGACCCATTGTTCTCAGATTCTGACCCATTGTTCTCAGATTCTGATCCATTGTTCTCAGATTCTGACCCATTGTTCTCAGATTCTGACCCATTATTCTCAGATTCTGACCCATTGTTATCAGACTCTGACCCATTGTTCTCAGATTCTGACCCATTGTTCTCAGATTCTGACCCATTGTTATCAGATTCTGACCCATTGTTCTCAGATTCTGACCCATTGTTCTCAGATTCTGACCCATTGTTCTCAGATTCTGACCCATTGTTCTCAGAATCTGACCCATTGTTCTCAGACTCTGATCCATTGTTCTCAGATTCTGACCCATTGTTCTCAGATTCTGACCCATTGTTCTCAGATTCTGACCCATTGTTCTCAGATTCTGACCCATTGTTCTCAGATTCTGACCCATTGTTCTCAGATTCTGACCCATTGTTCTCAGATTCTGACCTATTGTTCTCAGATTCTGACCCATTGTTCTCAGATTCTGACCCATTGTTCTCAGATTCTGACCCATTGTTCTCAGATTCTGACCCATTGTTCTCAGATTCTGACCCATTGTTCTCAGATTCTGATCCATTGTTCTCAGATTCTGACCCATTGTTCTCAGATTCTGACCCATTGTTCTCAGATTCTGACCCATTGTTATCAGATTCTGACCCATTGTTATCAGATTCTGACCCATTGTTCTCAGACTCTGACCCATTGTTCTCAGATTCTGACCCATTGTTCTCAGATTCTGACACATTGTTCTCAGATTCTGACCCATTGTTCTCAGATTCTGACCCATTGTTCTCAGACTCTTACCCATTGTTCTCAGACTCTGACCCATTGTTCTCAGACACTGACCCATTGTTCTCAGACTCTGACCCATTGTTCTCAGATTCTGACCCATTGTTCTCAGATTCTGACCCATTGTTCTCAGATTCTGACCCATTGTTCTCAGATTCTGACCCATTGTTCTCAGATTCTGACCCATTGTTCTCAGATTCTGACCCATTGTTCTCAGATTCTGACCCATTGTTCTCAGATTCTGATCCATTGTTCTCAGATTCTGACCCATTGTTCTCAGATTCTGACCCATTGTTCTCAGATTCTGACCCATTGTTCTCAGATTCTGACCCATTGTTATCAGATTCTGACCCATTGTTCTCAGACTCTGACCCATTGTTCTCAGATTCTGACCCATTGTTCTCAGATTCTGACACATTGTTCTCAGATTCTGACCCATTGTTCTCAGATTCTGACCCATTGTTCTCAGACTCTTACCCATTGTTCTCAGACTCTGACCCATTGTTCTCAGACACTGACCCATTGTTCTCAGACTCTGACCCATTGTTCTCAGATTCTGACCCATTGTTCTCAGATTCTGACCCATTGTTCTCAGATTCTGACCCATTGTTCTCAGATTCTGACCCATTGTTCTCAGATTCTGACCCATTGTTCTCAGATTCTGACCCATTGTTCTCAGATTCTGACCCATTGTTCTCAGATTCTGATCCATTGTTCTCAGACTCTGACCCATTGTTCTCAGATTCTGACCCATTGTTCTCAGATTCTGACCCATTGTTCTCAGACTCTGACCCATTGTTCTCAGATTCTGACCCATTGTTCTCAGATTCTGACCCATTGTTCTCAGAATCTGACCCATTGTTCTCAGACTCTGACCCATTGTTCTCAGACTCTGACCCATTGTTCTCAGATTCTGACCCATTGTTCTCAGATTCTGACCCATTGTTCTCAGACTCTGACCCATTGTTCTCAGACTCTGACCCATTGTTATCAGATTCTGACCCATTGTTCTCAGATTCTGACCCATTGCTCTCAGACTCTGACCCATTGTTCTCAGACTCTGACCCATTGTTCTCAGATTCTGATCCATTGTTCTCAGATTCTGACCCATTGTTCTCAGACTCTGACCCATTGTTCTCAGACTCTGACCCATTGTTATCAGATTCTGACCCATTGTTCTCAGATTCTGACCCATTGTTCTCAGACTCTGACCCATTGTTCTCAGACTCTGACCCATTGTTCTCAGATTCTGACCCATTGTTCTCAGATTCTGACCCATTGTTCTCAGATTCTGACCCATTGTTATCAGATTCTGACCCATTGTTCTCAGATTCTGACCCATTGTTATCAGATTCTGACCCATTGTTCTCAGATTCTGACCCATTGTTCTCAGATTCTGACCCATTGTTCTCAGATTCTGACCCATTGTTCTCAGATTCTGATCCATTGTTCTCAGATTCTGACCCATTGTTCTCAGATTCTGACCCATTATTCTCAGATTCTGACCCATTGTTATCAGACTCTGACCCATTGTTCTCAGATTCTGACCCATTGTTCTCAGATTCTGACCATTGTTATCGATTCTGACCCATTGTTCTCAGATTCTGACCCATTGTTCTCAGATTCTGACCCATTGTTCTCAGATTCTGACCCATTGTTCTCAGAATCTGACCCATTGTTCTCAGACTCTGATCCATTGTTCTCAGATTCTGACCCATTGTTCTCAGATTCTGACCCATTGTTCTCAGATTCTGACCCATTGTTCTCAGATTCTGACCCATTGTTCTCAGATTCTGACCCATTGTTCTCAGATTCTGACCCATTGTTCTCAGATTCTGACCTATTGTTCTCAGATTCTGACCCATTGTTCTCAGATTCTGACCCATTGTTCTCAGATTCTGACCCATTGTTCTCAGATTCTGACCCATTGTTCTCAGATTCTGACCCATTGTTCTCAGATTCTGATCCATTGTTCTCAGATTCTGACCCATTGTTCTCAGATTCTGACCCATTGTTCTCAGATTCTGACCCATTGTTATCAGATTCTGACCCATTGTTATCAGATTCTGACCCATTGTTCTCAGATTCTGACCCATTGTTCTCAGATTCTGACCCATTGTTCTCAGATTCTGACCCATTGTTCTCAGATTCTGACCCATTGTTATCAGATTCTGACCCAATTGTTCTCAGATTCTGACCCATTGTTCTCAGATTCTGACCCATTGTTCTCAGATTCTGACCCATTGTTCTCAGATTCTGACCCATTGTTATCAGATTCTGACCCATTGTTCTCAGATTCTGACCCATTGTTATCAGATTCTGACCCATTGTTCTCAGATTCTGACCCATTGTTATCAGATTCTGACCCATTGTTCTCAGATTCTGACCCATTGTTCTCAGATTCTGACCCATTGTTCTCAGATTCTGACCCATTGTTATCAGATTCTGACCCATTGTTCTCAGATTCTGACCCATTGTTATCAGATTCTGACCCATTGTTCTCAGATTCTGACCCATTGTTCTCAGATTCTGACCCATTGTTCTCAGATTCTGACCCATTGTTCTCAGATTCTGACCCATTGTTCTCAGACTCTGACCCATTGTTCTCAGACTCTGACCCATTGTTCTCAGATTCTGACCCATTGTTCTCAGATTCTGACCCATTGTTCTCAGATTCTGACCCATTGTTATCAGATTCTGACCCATTGTTCTCAGATTCTGACCCATTGTTCTCAGACTCTGACCCATTGTTCTCAGATTCTGACCCATTGTTCTCAGATTCTGATCCATTGTTCTCAGATTCTGACCCATTGTTCTCAGACTCTGACCCATTGTTCTCAGATTCTGACCCATTGTTCTCAGACTCTGACCCATTGTTCTCAGACTCTGACCCATTGTTCTCAGATTCTGACCCATTGTTCTCAGACTCTGACCATTGTTCTCAGATTCTGACCCATTGTTCTCAGATTCTGACCCATTGTTCTCAGACTCTGACCCATTGTTCTCAGATTCTGACCCATTGTTATCAGATTCTGACCCATTGTTCTCAGATTCTGACCCATTGTTATCAGATTCTGACCCATTGTTATCAGATTCTGACCCATTGTTCTCAGACTCTGACCCATTGTTCTCAGATTCTGACCCATTGTTCTCAGATTCTGACCCATTGTTCTCAGATTCTGACCCATTGTTCTCAGATTCTGACCCATTGTTATCAGACTCTGACCCATTGTTCTCAGATTCTGACCCATTGTTCTCAGATTCTGACCCATTGTTATCAGATTCTGACCCATTGTTCTCAGATTCTGACCCATTGTTCTCAGATTCTGACCCATTGTTCTCAGATTCTGACCCATTGTTCTCAGAATCTGACCCATTGTTCTCAGACTCTGATCCATTGTTCTCAGATTCTGACCCATTGTTCTCAGATTCTGACCCATTGTTCTCAGATTCTGACCCATTGTTCTCAAATCTGACCCATTGTTCTCAGATTCTGACCCATTGTTCTCAGATTCTGACCCATTGTTCTCAGATTCTGACCTATTGTTCTCAGATTCTGACCCATTGTTCTCAGATTCTGACCCATTGTTCTCAGATTCTGACCCATTGTTCTCAGATTCTGACCCATTGTTCTCAGATTCTGACCCATTGTTCTCAGATTCTGACCCATTGTTCTCAGATTCTGACCCATTGTTCTCAGATTCTGACCCATTGTTCTCAGATTCTGACCCATTGTTCTCAGATTCTGACCCATTGTTATCAGATTCTGACCCATTGTTCTCAGATTCTGACCCATTGTTATCAGATTCTGACCCATTGTTCTCAGATTCTGACCCATTGTTCTCAGATTCTGACCCATTGTTTCTCAGATTCTGACCCATTGTTCTCAGATTCTGACCCATTGTTCTCAGATTCTGACCCATTGTTCTCAGATTCTGACCCATTGTTCTCAGATTCTGACCCATTGTTCTCAGATTCTGACCCATTGTTCTCAGATTCTGACCCATTGTTCTCAGATTCTGACCCATTGTTATCAGATTCTGACCCATTGTTCTCAGATTCTGACCCATTGTTCTCAGATTCTGACCCATTGTTCTCAGATTCTGACCCATTGTTCTCAGATTCTGACCCATTGTTCTCAGATTCTGACCCATTGTTATCAGATTCTGACCCATTGTTCTCAGATTCTGACCCATTGTTATCAGATTCTGACCCATTGTTCTCAGATTCTGACCCATTGTTCTCAGATTCTGACCCATTGTTCTCAGATTCTGACCCATTGTTATCAGATTCTGACCCATTGTTCTCAGATTCTGACCCATTGTTATCAGATTCTGACCCATTGTTCTCAGATTCTGACCCATTGTTCTCAGATTCTGACCCATTGTTCTCAGATTCTGACCCATTGTTCTCAGATTCTGACCCATTGTTCTCAGACTCTGACCCATTGTTCTCAGACTCTGACCCATTGTTCTCAGATTCTGACCCATTGTTCTCAGATTCTGACCCATTGTTCTCAGATTCTGACCATTGTTCTCAGATTCTGACCCATTGTTCTCAGATTCTGACCCATTGTTCTCAGACTCTGACCCATTGTTCTCAGATTCTGACCCATTGTTCTCAGATTCTGATCCATTGTTCTCAGATTCTGACCCATTGTTCTCAGACTCTGACCCATTGTTCTCAGATTCTGACCCATTGTTCTCAGACTCTGACCCATTGTTCTCAGACTCTGACCCATTGTTCTCAGATTCTGACCCATTGTTCTCAGACTCTGACCCATTGTTCTCAGATTCTGACCCATTGTTCTCAGATTCTGACCCATTGTTCTCAGACTCTGACCCATTGTTCTCAGATTCTGACCATTGTTCTCAGATTCTGACCCATTGTTCTCAGATTCTGACCCATTGTTATCAGATTCTGACCCATTGTTATCATATTCTGACCCATTGTTCTCAGACTCTGACCCATTGTTCTCAGATTCTGACCCATTGTTCTCAGATTCTGACCCATTGTTCTCAGATTCTGACCCATTGTTCTCAGATTCTGACCCAATGTTCTCAGATTCTGACCCATTGTTCTCAGACTCTGACCCATTGTTCTCAGATTCTGACCCATTGTTCTCAGATTCTGACCCATTGTTCTCAGATTCTGACCCATTGTTCTCAGATTCTGACCCATTGTTCTCAGATTCTGACCCATTGTTCTCAGACTCTGACCCATTGTTCTCAGATTCTGACCCATTGTTCTCAGATTCTGACCCATTGTTCTCAGATTCTGACCCATTGTTCTCAGACTCTGACCCATTGTTCTCAGATTCTGACCCATTGTTCTCAGATTCTGACCCATTGTTATCAGACTCTGACCCATTGTTCTCAGATTCTGACCCATTGTTCTCAGATTCTGACCCATTGTTCTCAGATTCTGACCCATTGTTCTCAGATTCTGACCCAATGTTCTCAGATTCTGACCCATTGTTCTCAGACTCTGACCCATTGTTCTCAGATTCTGACCCATTGTTCTCAGATTCTGACACATTGTTCTCAGATTCTGACCCATTGTTCTCAGATTCTGACCCATTGTTCTCAGATTCTGACCCATTGTTCTCAGACTCTGACCCATTGTTCTCAGATTCTGACCCATTGTTCTTAGATTCTGACCCATTGTTCTCAGATTCTGACCCATTGTTCTCAGAATCTGACCCATTGTTCTCAGATTCTGACCATTGTTCTCAGATTCTGACCATTGTTCTCAGATTCTGACCATTGTTCTCAGATTCTGACCCATTGTTCTCAGATTCTGACCCATTGTTCTCAGATTCTGACCCATTGTGTTCTCAGATTCTGACCCATTGTTCTCAGATCTGACCATTGTATCAGACTCTGACCCATTGTTCTCAGATTCTGACCCATTGTTCTCAGATTCTGACCCATTGTTCTCAGATTCTGACCCATTCGTTCTCAGATTCTGACCCATTGTTCTCAGACTCTGACCCATTGTTCTCAGATCTGACCCATTGTTCTCAGATTCTGACCATTGTTCTCAGACTCTGACCCATTGTTCTCAGACTCTGACCCACTGTTCTCAGATTCTGACCCATTGTTCTCAGATTCTGACCCATTGTTATCAGATTCTTGACCCATTGTTCTCAGATTCTGACCCATTGTTCTCAGATTCTGACCCATTGTTCTCAGATTCTGACCCATTGTTCTCAGATTCTGACCCATTGTTCTCAGATCTGACCATTGTTCTCAGATTCTGACCCCATTGTTATCAGATTCTGACCCATTGTTCTCAGATTCTGACCCATTGTTCTCAGACTCTGACCCATTGTTCTCAGATTCTGACCCATTGTTCTCAGATTCTGACCCATTGTTCTCAGATTCTGACCCATTGTTCTCAGATTCTGACCCATTGTTATCAGATTCTGACCCATTGTTCTCAGAATCTGACCCATTGTTCTCAGACTCTGACCCATTGTTCTCAGATTCTGACCCATTGTTCTCAGATTCTGACCCATTGTTCTCAGACTCTGACCCATTGTTCTCAGATTCTGACCCATTGTTCTCAGATTCTGACCCATGTTCTCAGACTCTGACCCATTGTTCTCAGATTCTGACCCATTGTTATCAGATTCTGATCCATTGTTCTCAGACTCTGACCCATTGTTCTCAGATTCTGACCCATTGTTCTCAGACTCTGACCCATTGTTCTCAGATTCTGACCCATTGTTCTCAGATTCTGACCCATTGTTCTCAGACTCTGACCCATTGTTCTCAGATTCTGACCCATTGTTCTCAGATTCTGACCCATTGTTCTCAGATTCTGACCCATTGTTCTCAGACTCTGACCCATTGTTCTCAGACTCTGACCCATTGTTCTCAGATTCTGACCCATTGTTCTCAGATTCTGACCCATTGTTCTCAGATTCTGACCCATTGTTCTCAGACTCTGACCCATTGTTCTCAGATTCTGACCCATTGTTCTCAGATTCTGACCCATTGTTCTCAGATTCTGACCCATTGTTCTCAGATTCTGACCCATTGTTCTCAGACTTCTGACCCATTGTTCTCAGATTCTGACCCATTGTTCTCAGACTCTGACCCATTGTTCTCAGATTCTGACCCATTGTTCTCAGATTCTGACCCATTGTTATCAGATTCTGACCCATTGTTCTCAGATTCTGACCATTGTTCTCAGATTCTGATCCATTGTTCTCAGACTCTGACCCATTGTTCTCAGATTCTGACCCATTGTTCTCAGACTCTGACCCATTGTTCTCAGATTCTGACCCATTGTTCTCAGATTCTGATCCATTGTTCTCAGACTCTGACCCATTGTTCTCAGATTCTGACCCATTGTTCTCAGATTCTGACCATTGTTCTCAGATTCTGACCCATTGTTCTCAGATTCTGACCCATTGTTCTCAGATTCTGACCCATTGTTCTCAGATTCTGACCCATTGTTCTCAGATTCTGACCCATTGTTCTCAGATTCTGACCCATTGTTCTCAGACTCTGACCCATTGTTCTCAGATTCTGACCCATTGTTCTCAGATTCTGACCCATTGTTCTCAGATTCTGACCCATTGTTCTCAGATTCTGACCCATTGTTCTCAGACTCTGACCCATTGTTCTCAGATTCTGACCCATTGTTCTCAGATTCTGACCCATTGTTCTCAGACTCTGACCATTGTTCTCAGACTCTGACCCATTGTTCTCAGATTCTGACCCATTGTTCTCAGATTCTGACCCATTGTTCTCAGATCTCTGACCCATTGTTCTCAGATTCTGACCATTGTTCTCAGATTCTGACCATTGTTCTCAGATTCTGACCCATTGTTCTCAGATTCTGACCCATTGTTCTCAGATTCTGACCCATTGTTCTCAGATTCTGACCCATTGTTCTCAGATTCTGACCCATTGTTCTCAGATTCTGACCCATTGTTCTCAGAATTCTGACCCATTGTTCTCAGATTCTGACCCATTGTTCTCAGACTCTGACCCATTGTTCTCAGATTCTGACCCATTGTTCTCAGATTCTGACCATTGTTCTCAGACTTCTGACCCATTGTTCTCAGATTCTGACCCATTGTTCTCAGATTCTGATCCATTGTTCTCAGACTCTGACCCATTGTTCTCAGATTCTGACCCATTGTTCTCAGATTCTGACCCATTGTTCTCAGATTCTGACCCATTGTTCTCAGATTCTGACCCATTGTTCTCAGATTTCTGACCCATTGTTCTCAGATTCTGACCCATTGTTCTCAGACTCTGACCCATTGTTCTCAGATTCTGACCCATTGTTCTCAGATTCTGACCCATTGTTCTCAGATTCTGACCCATTGTTCTCAGATTCTGACCCATTGTTCTCAGATTCTGACCCATTGTTCTCAGATTCTGACCCATTGTTCTCAGACTCTGACCCATTGTTCTCAGATTCTGACCCATTGTTCTCAGATTCTGACCCATTGTTCTCAGACTCTGACCCATTGTTCTCAGATTCTGACCCATTGTTCTCAGATTCTGACCCATTGTTCTCAGACTTCTGACCCATTGTTCTCAGATTCTGACCCATTGTTCTCAGATTCTGACCCATTGTTCTCAGATTCTGACCCCATTGTTCTCAGATTCTGACCCATTGTTCTCAGATTCTGACCCATTGTTCTCAGATTCTGACCCATTGTTCTCAGATTCTGACCCATTGTTCTCAGATTCTGACCCATTGTTCTCAGATTCTGACCCATTGTTCTCAGATTCTGACCCATTGTTCTCAGATTCTGACCCATTGTTCTCAGATTCTGACCCATTGTTCTCAGACTCTGACCCATTGTTCTCAGATTCTGACCCATTGTTCTCAGATTCTGACCCATTGTTCTCAGATTCTGACCCATTGTTCTCAGACTCTGACCCATTGTTCTCAGATTCTGACCCATTGTTCTCAGATTCTGACCCATTGTTCTCAGATTCTGACCCATTGTTCTCAGATTCTGACCCATTGTTCTCAGATTCTGACCCATTGTTCTCAGATTCTGACCCATTGTTCTCAGATTCTGACCCATTGTTCTCAGATTCTGACCCATTGTTCTCAGATTCTGACCCATTGTTCTCAGATTCTGACCCATTGTTCTCAGATTCTGACCCATTGTTCTCAGATTCTGACCCATTGTTCTCAGATCTGACCCATTGTTCTCAGATTCTGACCCATTGTTCTCAGATTCTGACCATTGTTCTCAGATTCTGACCCATTGTTCTCAGACTCTGACCCATTGTTCTCAGATCTCTGACCCATTGTTCTCAGATTCTGACCCATTGTTCTCAGACTCTGACCCATTGTTCTCAGATTCTGACCCATTGTTCTCAGATTCTGACCCATTGTTCTCAGATTCTGACCCATTGTTCTCAGATTCTGACCCATTGTTCTCAGACTTCTGACCCATTGTTCTCAGACTCTGACCCATTGTTCTCAGATTCTGACCCATTGTTCTCAGACTTCTGACCCATTGTTCTCAGATTCTGACCCATTGTTCTCAGATTCTGACCCATTGTTCTCAGATTCTGACCCATTGTTCTCAGATTCTGACCCATTGTTCTCAGATTCTGACCCATTGTTCTCAGATTCTGACCCATTGTTCTCAGATTCTGACCCATTGTTCTCAGACTCTGACCCATTGTTCTCAGATTCTGACCCATTGTTCTCAGATTCTGACCCATTGTTCTCAGATTCTGACCCATTGTTCTCAGACTCTGACCCATTGTTCTCAGATTCTGACCCATTGTTCTCAGATTCTGACCCATTGTTCTCAGATTCTGACCCATTGTTCTCAGATTCTGACCCATTGTTCTCAGATTCTGACCCATTGTTCTCAGATTCTGACCCATTGTTCTCAGATTCTGACCCATTGTTCTCAGATTCTGACCCATTGTTCTCAGATTCTGACCCATTGTTCTCAGACTCTGACCCATTGTTCTCAGATTCTGACCCATTGTTCTCAGATTCTGACCCATTGTTCTCAGATTCTGACCCATTGTTCTCAGATTCTGACCCATTGTTCTCAGATTCTGACCCATTGTTCTCAGATTCTGACCCATTGTTCTCAGATTCTGACCCATTGTTCTCAGATTCTGACCCATTGTTCTCAGATTCTGACCCATTGTTCTCAGATCTCTGACCCATTGTTCTCAGATTCTGACCCATTGTTCTCAGATTCTGACCCATTGTTCTCAGATTCTGACCCATTGTTCTCAGATTCTGACCCATTGTTCTCAGATTCTGACCCATTGTTCTCAGATTCTGACCCATTGTTCTCAGATTCTGACCCATTGTTCTCAGATTCTGACCCATTGTTCTCAGATTCTGACCCATTGTTCTCAGATTCTGACCCATTGTTCTCAGATTCTGACCCATTGTTCTCAGATTCTGACCCATTGTTCTCAGATTCTGACCCATTGTTCTCAGATTCTGACCCATTGTTCTCAGATTCTGACCCATTGTTCTCAGATTCTGACCCATTGTTCTCAGATTCTGACCCATTGTTCTCAGATTCTGACCCATTGTTCTCAGATTCTGACCCATTGTTCTCAGATTCTGACCCATTGTTCTCAGATTCTGACCCATTGTTCTCAGATTCTGACCCATTGTTCTCAGATTCTGACCCATTGTTCTCAGATTCTGACCCATTGTTCTCAGATTCTGACCCATTGTTCTCAGACTTCTGACCCATTGTTCTCAGACTCTGACCCATTGTTCTCAGATTCTGACCCATTGTTCTCAGATTCTGACCCATTGTTCTCAGATTCTGACCCATTGTTCAATCTGACCCATTGTTCTCAGATTCTGACCCATTGTTCTCAGACTCTGACCCATTGTTCTCAGATTCTGACCCATTGTTCTCAGATTCTGACCCATTGTTCTCAGATTCTGACCCATTGTTCTCAGACTCTGACCCATTGTTCTCAGATTCTGACCCATTGTTCTCAGATTCTGACCCATTGTTCTCAGATTCTGACCCATTGTTCTCAGATTCTGACCCATTGTTCTCAGATTCTGACCCATTGTTCTCAGATTCTGACCCATTGTTCTCAGATTCTGACCCATTGTTCTCAGATTCTGACCCATTGTTCTCAGATTCTGACCCATTGTTCTCAGATTCTGACCCATTGTTCTCAGATTCTGACCCATTGTTCTCAGACTCTGACCCATTGTTCTCAGACTTCTGACCCATTGTTCTCAGATTCTGACCCATTGTTCTCAGACTCTGACCCATTGTTCTCAGACTCTGACCCATTGTTCTCAGATTCTGACCCATTGTTCTCAGATTCTGACCCATTGTTCTCAGATTCTGACCCCATTGTTCTCAGATTCTGACCCATTGTTCTCGATTCTGACCCATTGTTCTCAGATTCTGACCATTGTTCTCAGATTCTGACCCATTGTTCTCAGACTCTGACCCATTGTTCTCAGATTCTGACCCATTGTTCTCAGATTCTGACCCATTGTTCTCAGATTCTGACCCATTGTTCTCAGATTCTGACCCATTGTTCTCAGATTCTGACCCATTGTTCTCAGATTCTGACCCATTGTTCTCAGATTCTGACCCATTGTTCTCAGACTCTGACCCATTGTTCTCAGACTCTGACCCATTGTTCTCAGATTCTGACCCATTGTTCTCAGATTCTGACCCATTGTTCTCAGATTCTGACCCATTGTTCTCAGATTCTGCAGTTCTAGATCTGACCCATTGTTCTCAGATTCTGACCCATTGTTCTCAGACTCTGACCCATTGTTCTCAGATTCTGACCCATTGTTCTCAGATTCTGACCCATTGTTCTCAGACTCTGACCCATTGTTCTCAGATTCTGACCCATTGTTCTCAGATTCTGACCCATTGTTCTCAGATTCTGACCCATTGTTCTCAGATTCTGACCCATTGTTCTCAGATTCTGACCCATTGTTCTCAGACTCTGACCCATTGTTCTCAGATTCTGACCCATTGTTCTCAGATTCTGACCCATTGTTCTCAGATTCTGACCCATTGTTCTCAGATTCTGACCCATTGTTCTCAGACTCTGACCCATTGTTCTCAGATTCTGACCCATTGTTCTCAGACTCTGACCCATTGTTCTCAGATTCTGACCCATTGTTCTCAGATTCTGACCCATTGTTCTCAGATTCTGACCCATTGTTCTCAGATTCTGACCCATTGTTCTCAGATTCTGACCCATTGTTCTCAGACTCTGACCCATTGTTCTCAGATTCTGACCCATTGTTCTCAGATTCTGACCCCATTGTTCTCAGCATTCTGACCCATTGTTCTCAGATTCTGACCCATTGTTCTCAGATTCTGACCCATTGTTCTCAGATTCTGACCCATTGTTCTCAGATTCTGACCCATTGTTCTCAGATTCTGACCCATTGTTCTCAGATTCTGACCCATTGTTCTCAGATTCTGACCCATTGTTCTCAGATTCTGACCCATTGTTCTCAGACTCTGACCCATTGTTCTCAGATCTCTGACCCATTGTTCTCAGACTCTGACCCATTGTTCTCAGATTCTGACCATTGTTCTCAGATTCTGACCCATTGTTCTCAGATTCTGACCATTGTTCTCAGATTCTGACCCATTGTTCTCAGATTCTGACCCATTGTTCTCAGATTCTGACCCATTGTTCTCAGATTCTGACCCATTGTTCTCAGACTCTGACCCATTGTTCTCAGATTCTGACCCATTGTTCTCAGATTCTGACCCATTGTTCTCAGATTCTGACCCATTGTTCTCAGATTCTGACCCATTGTTCTCAGATTCTGACCCATTGTTCTCAGATTCTGACCCATTGTTCTCAGATTCTGACCCATTGTTCTCAGACTTCTGACCCATTGTTCTCAGATTCTGACCCATTGTTCTCAGATTCTGACCCATTGTTCTCAGATTCTGACCCATTGTTCTCAGATTCGACCCATTGTTCTCAGATTCTGACCCATTGTTCTCAGATCTGACCCATTGTTCTCAGATTCTGACCCATTGTTCTCAGATTCTGACCCATTGTTCTCAGATTCTGACCCATTGTTCTCAGACTCTGACCCATTGTTCTCAGATTCTGACCCATTGTTCTCAGATTCTGACCCATTGTTCTCAGATTCTGACCCATTGTTCTCAGATTCTGACCCATTGTTCTCAGATTCTGACCCATTGTTCTCAGACTCTGACCCATTGTTCTCAGATTCTGACCATTGTTCTCAGATTCTGACCCATTGTTCTCAGATTCTGACCCATTGTTCTCAGATTCTGACCCATTGTTCTCAGATTCTGACCCATTGTTCTCAGATTCTGACCCATTGTTCTCAGATTCTGACCCATTGTTCTCAGATTCTGACCCATTGTTCTCAGATTCTGACCCATTGTTCTCAGATTCTGACCCATTGTTCTCAGATTCTGACCCATTGTTCTCAGATTCTGACCCATTGTTCTCAGATTCTGACCCATTGTTCTCAGATTCTGACCCATTGTTCTCAGATTCTGACCCATTGTTCTCAGATTCTGACCCATTGTTCTCAGATTCTGACCCATTGTTCTCAGATTCTGACCCATTGTTCTCAGATTCTGACCCATTGTTCTCAGATTCTGACCCATTGTTCTCAGATTCTGACCCATTGTTCTCAGATTCTGACCCATTGTTCTCAGATTCTGACCCATTGTTCTCAGATTCTGACCCATTGTTCTCAGATTCTGACCCATTGTTCTCAGATTCTGACCCATTGTTCTCAGATTCTGACCCATTGTTCTCAGATTCTGACCCATTGTTCTCAGATCTGACCCATTGTTCTCAGATTCTGACCCATTGTTCTCAGATTCTGACCCATTGTTCTCAGATTCTGACCCATTGTTCTCAGATTCTGACCCATTGTTCTCAGACTTCTGACCCATTGTTCTCAGATTCTGACCCATTGTTCTCAGATTCTGACCCATTGTTCTCAGATTCTGACCCATTGTTCTCAGATTCTGACCCATTGTTCTCAGATTCTGACCCATTGTTCTCAGATTCTGACCCATTGTTCTCAGATTCTGACCCATTGTTCTCAGATTCTGACCCATTGTTCTCAGATTCTGACCCATTGTTCTCAGATTCTGACCCATTGTTCTCAGATTCTGACCCATTGTTCTCAGATTCTGACCATTGTTCTCAGATTCTGACCCATTGTTCTCAGATTCTGACCCATTGTTCTCAGATTCTGACCCATTGTTCTCAGATTCTGACCCATTGTTCTCAGATTCTGACCCATTGTTCTCAGACTCTGACCCATTGTTCTCAGATTCTGACCCATTGTTCTCAGATTCTGACCCATTGTTCTCAGATTCTGACCCATTGTTCTCAGATTCTGACCCATTGTTCTCAGATTCTGACCCATTGTTCTCAGATCTGACCCATTGTTCTCAGATTCTGACCCATTGTTCTCAGATTCTGACCCATTGTTCTCAGATTCTGACCCATTGTTCTCAGATTCTGACCCATTGTTCTCAGATTCTGACCCATTGTTCTCAGATTCTGACCCATTGTTCTCAGATTCTGACCCATTGTTCTCAGATTCTGACCCATTGTTCTCAGATTCTGACCCATTGTTCTCAGATTCTGACCCATTGTTCTCAGACTCTGACCCCATTGTTCTCAGATTCTGACCCATTGTTCTCAGATTCTGACCCATTGTTCTCAGATCTCTGACCCATTGTTCTCAGATTCTGACCCATTGTTCTCAGATCTCTGACCCATTGTTCTCAGATTCTGACCCATTGTTCTCAGACTCTGACCCATTGTTCTCAGACTCTGACCCATTGTTCTCAGATTCTGACCCATTGTTCTCAGATTCTGACCCATTGTTCTCAGACTCTGACCCATTGTTCTCAGATTCTGACCCATTGTTCTCAGATTCTGACCCATTGTTCTCAGATTCTGACCCATTGTTCTCAGATTCTGACCCATTGTTCTCAGATTCTGACCCATTGTTCTCAGATTCTGACCCATTGTTCTCAGATTCTGACCCATTGTTCTCAGATTCTGACCCATTGTTCTCAGACTCTGACCCATTGTTCTCAGATTCTGACCCATTGTTCTCAGATTCTGACCCATTGTTCTCAGATTCTGACCCATTGTTCTCAGATTCTGACCCATTGTTATCAGATTCTGACCCATTGTTCTCAGATTCTGACCACATTGTTCTCAGATTCTGACCCATTGTTCTCAGATTCTGACCCATTGTTTCTCAGATTCTGACCCATTGTTCTCAGATTCTGACCCATTGTTCTCAGATTCTGACCCATTGTTCTCAGATTCTGACCCATTGTTCTCAGATTCTGACCCATTGTTCTCAGATTCTGACCCATTGTTCTCAGATTCTGACCCATTGTTCTCAGATTCTGACCCATTGTTCTCAGATTCTGACCCATTGTTCTCAGATTCTGACCCATTGTTCTCAGATTCTGACCCATTGTTCTCAGATTCTGACCCATTGTTCTCAGACTCTGACCCATTGTTCTCAGATTCTGACCCATTGTTCTCAGATTCTGACCCATTGTTCTCAGACTCTGACCCATTGTTCTCAGATTCTGACCCATTGTTCTCAGATTCTGACCCATTGTTCTCAGATTCTGACCCATTGTTCTCAGATTCTGACCCATTGTTCTCAGATTCTGACCCATTGTTCTCAGACTCTGACCCATTGTTCTCAGACTCTGACCCATTGTTCTCAGATTCTGACCCATTGTTCAGATTCTGACCCTTGTTCTCAGATTCTGACCCATTGTTCTCAGATTCTGACCCATTGTTCTCAGATTCTGACCCATTGTTCTCAGATTCTGACCCATTGTTCTCAGATTCTGACCCATTGTTCTCAGATTCTGACCCATTGTTCTCAGACTCTGACCCATTGTTCTCAGATTCTGACCCATTGTTCTCAGATTCTGACCCATTGTTCTCAGATTCTGACCCATTGTTCTCAGATTCTGACCCATTGTTCTCAGATTCTGACCCATTGTTCTCAGATTCTGACCCATTGTTCTCAGATTCTGACCATGTCTCAGATCTGACCCATTGTTCTCAGATTCTGACCCATTGTTCTCAGATCTCTGACCCATTGTTCTCAGATTCTGACCCATTGTTCTCAGACTCTGACCCATTGTTCTCAGATTCTGACCCATTGTTCTCAGATTCTGACCCATTGTTCTCAGATTCTGACCCATTGTTCTCAGATTCTGACCCATTGTTCTCAGATTCTGACCCATTGTTCTCAGATTCTGACCCATTGTTCTCAGATTCTGACCCATTGTTCTCAGATTCTGACCCATTGTTCTCAGATTCTGACCCATTGTTCTCAGATTCTGACCCATTGTTCTCAGATTCTGACCCATTGTTCTCAGACTCTGACCCATTGTTCTCAGATCTGACCCATTGTTCTCAGATTCTGACCCATTGTTCTCAGACTTCTGACCCATTGTTCTCAGATTCTGACCCATTGTTCTCAGATTCTGACCCATTGTTCTCAGACTCTGACCCATTGTTCTCAGATTCTGACCCATTGTTCTCAGATTCTGACCCATTGTTCTCAGATTCTGACCCATTGTTCTCAGATTCTGACCCATTGTTCTCAGATTCTGACCCATTGTTCTCAGATTCTGACCCATTGTTCTCAGATTCTGACCCATTGTTCTCAGACTCTGACCCATTGTTCTCAGATTCTGACCCATTGTTCTCAGATTCTGACCCATTGTTCTCAGATTCTGACCCATTGTTCTCAGACTCTGACCCATTGTTCTCAGATTCTGACCCATTGTTCTCAGATTCTGACCCATTGTTCTCAGATTCTGACCCATTGTTCTCAGATTCTGACCCATTGTTCTCAGATTCTGACCCATTGTCTCAGATCGACCCATTGTTCTCAGATTCTGACCCATTGTTCTCAGATTCTGACCCATTGTTCTCAGACTCTGACCCATTGTTCTCAGATTCTGACCCATTGTTCTCAGACTCTGACCCATTGTTCTCAGATTCTGACCCATTGTTCTCAGATTCTGACCCATTGTTCTCAGATTCTGACCCATTGTTCTCAGATTCTGACCCATTGTTCTCAGACTCTGACCCATTGTTCTCAGATTCTGACCCATTGTTCTCAGATTCTGACCCATTGTTCTCAGATTCTGACCCATTGTTCTCAGATTCTGACCCATTGTTCTCAGACTCTGACCCATTGTTCTCAGATTCTGACCCATTGTTCTCAGACTCTGACCCATTGTTCTCAGATTCTGACCCATTGTTCTCAGATTCTGACCCATTGTTCTCAGACTCTGACCCATTGTTATCAGATTCTGACCCAGTGTTATCAGATTCTGACCCATTGTTCTCAGACTCTGACCCATTGTTCTCAGATTCTGACCCATTGTTCTCAGATTATTGACCCATTGTTCTCAGATTCTGACCCATTGTTCTCAGATTCTGACCCATTGTTCTCAGACTCTGGACCCATTGTTCTCAGATTCCTGACCCATTGTTCTCAGATTCTGACCCATTGTTCTCAGACTCGTGACCCATTGTTCTCAGATTCTGACCCATTGTTCTCAGACTCTGACCCATTGTTCTCCAGATTCTGACCATTGTTCTCAGACTCTGACCCATTGTTATCAGATCTGACCA
>NW_027140233.1:2500-10000 GCF_036365525.1 Heterodontus francisci
ATGTGGGAGGCGGGGGAAGGAGAGCGCCCTTGGTGCGTGTGTCTAGGCGATGCATTGCGGAAGGATGGGCGGGTGGGGCCGGGCGTGTGGGTTCCCGACTTATCGGTGAACCATTTGCTACTGCGGGGCCAAAGCAAAAGGGAAAGCATAAGGGCGCAGGCTGCCCTCTGCGGGACAGGTCCGGCCCTGACGCCGGTTTACGATTTCTCCGGTAAAGCACCTGTCGGGTGGCGACCGGAGGGTCTTTGCAGGGCCTGGATCTCCGAGCCCGTGGGACAGGCGGGAAAGGGTGGCGGCAGCCGGTTGAAGTCCCGACCCTGGGCAGCCTCCCGGTCCTACCTCCATAACTTCGGCGAGGAGGGTCCGATCCCCGCGCGGTCGACGGCAGGCGGTAGGGCTCGGAGGGGCGCGGCCTGGTCCGCGAGTGCCCCGGCGCCGCCCCTCTGCCCGTCCGAGGGACAGTAGGAAATGGCCATACCGCTTTCCGGCCGATTGCCGCCGGACGTCCGGCCGCATTCGCTCGGTCTGCGCGGCCGGCGGTAGCCGGGGGCGAGGGGCATCGGGCGGTGGCGGAACCAGGCCGGCCCGACCGCTGGGGGCCGCCCGGGCGACGTTTGAATCTGTCGGGTCGGACCGCCGAATCCCGCGGGATTTCGGGATCGAATCTGCGGGTGGAATCGGCACCTCGTCCCGCTGTCCGGTTCCCCCCCGTCGACTGCAACGGGTTTCCGAGGCCCGTCGGTCAGGCGCGGTTCGCTCCGCAATCCGCCGGCCGATCGGCACCGGGCGGGGCTCTACGGAAAGAGGGGACCCTCCGGCGTCGAGTGCCGGCGCACCGACCCCGCAGGCTGACCGGGAAGGTGAAGACTCACCCCGCTGAATGCCCGGCCCCGGGCACCCTCCGGCGCCGGGGCCATAACTTCGGGGAGGGAGGTCCGAGCTCCGCGCGGTCGACGGCAGGTGAAAGGGGCCGGTGCGCCGCGGAAGGCGACAGCAGTCCCGTCAGGCTGCACCTCTGCTCGGGCGAACGGCGTCAGGAAAAGGGGAGAGCACTTCCCCACCGATAGCTCCGGAACGCCCGGACCCATTGGCCCGCGGCACCGGTGGCTGCTAGAGGGCCTCCGGCGCCGTCAGCCGGGGTACGTCCCAGGCCGGCCGGACGGCGGGCAGCCGGAGGCAACGGCCTGGAACGGAGCCAGACTTGAGTCGTTCCGTGCCGTGGGCAAAAAGGCAGGGCTGCGGGTCAGCGCAGTTTGGCAAACCTAGCCGCAAGTGCGGGAAGGGCGGAGGAGCACACGGACGCCGCCTTCCCAAACTGAGCCCAAAGTGCCCAGGCATGCCCCCTTGATCTCGCCTAATCAGTGAGCCCAAAATAATTTCAGAGTGTGGAAACCTTATCCAAAAAGGTCGAAAAGAACGGCCAGAGATCAAGTCCGAAAGGGGAAATCAGTAACAAGCAAGCAGAGTAATCATTAACCAAAAAGCGCAAAATTATGTTAAAAGTGTGAAATCATTAACCAAAAACTCGAAAATAATGTCCAGAGACCAAGTCCGAAAGGGCAAATGGTTAACCAGTAAGCAGAGTAATCATTAACCAAAAATCGCAAAAGTAAGTAAAAAGTATGAAATCATTAACCAAAAATCGCAAAAGTAAGTAAAAAGTGTGAAATCATTAACCAAAAACTCGAAAATAATGTGCAGAGACTAAGTCCGAAAGGGCAAATGGTTAACCAGTAAGCAGAGTCATCATTAACCAAAAATCGCAAAAGTAAGTAAAAAGTGTGAAATCATTAACCAAAAATCGCAAAAGTAAGTAAAAAGTGTGAAATCATTAACCAAAAACTCGAAAATAATCTCCAGAGACTAAGTCCGAAAGGGCAAATGGTTAACCAGTAAGCAGAGTAATCATTAACCAAAAATCGCAAAAGTAAGTAAAAAGTGTGAAATCATTAACCAAAAATCGCAAAAGTAAGTAAAAAGTGTGAAATCATTAACCAAAAACTCGAAAATAATGTCCAGAGACTAAGTCCAAAAGGGCAAATGGTTAACCAGTAAGCAGAGTAATCATTAACCAAAAAGCGCAAAAATATGTTAAAAGTGTGAAATCATTAACCAAAAACTCGAAAATAATGTGCAGAGACTAAGTCCGAAAGGGCAAATGGTTAACCAGTAAGCAGAGTAATCATTAACCAAAAATCGCAAAAGTAAGTAAAAAGTGTGAAATCATTAACCAAAAACTCGAAAATAATCTCCAGAGACTAAGTCCGAAAGGGCAAATGGTTAACCAGTAAGCAGAGTAATCATTAACCAAAAATCGCAAAAGTAAGTAAAAAGTGTGAAATCATTAACCAAAAACTCGAAAATAATGTCCAGAGACCAAGTCCGAAAGGGCAAATGGTTAACCAGTAAGCAGAGTAATCATTAACCAAAAATCGCAAAAGTAAGTAAAAAGTGTGAAATCATTAACCAAAAATCGCAAAAGTAAGTAAAAAGTGTGAAATCATTAACCAAAAACTCGAAAATAATCTCCAGAGACTAAGTCCGAAAGGGCAAATGGTTAACCAGTAAGCAGAGTAATCATTAACCAAAAATCGCAAAAGTAAGTAAAAAGTGTGAAATCATTAACCAAAAATCGCAAAAGTAAGTAAAAAGTGTGAAATCATTAACCAAAAAGTCGAAAATAATCTCCAGAGACTAAGTCCAAAAGGGCAAATGGTTAACCAGTAAGCAGAGTAATCATTAACCAAAAATCGCAAAAGTAAGTAAAAAGTGTGAAATCATTAACCAAAAACTCGAAAATAATCTCCAGAGACTAAGTCCGAAAGGGCAAATGGTTAACCAGTAAGCAGAGTAATCATTAACCAAAAGGCGCAAAAGTAAGTAAAAAGTATGAAATCAGTAACCAAAAAGCGCAAAAATATGTTAAAAGTGTGAAATCATTAACCAAAAAGTCGAAAATAATCTCCAGAGACTAAGTCCGAAAGGGCAAATGGTTAACCAGTAAGCAGAGTAATCATTAACCAAAAATCGCAAAAATATGTTAAAAGTGTGAAATCATTAACCAAAAACTCGAAAATAATGTGCAGAGACTAAGTCCGAAAGGGCAAATGGTTAACCAGTAAGCAGAGTAATCATTAACCAAAAAGGGCAAAAGTAAGTAAAAAGTATGAAATCATTAACCAAAAAGCACAAAATTAAGTTAAAAGTGTGAAATCATTAACCAAAAAGTCGAAAATAATGTCCAGAGACCAAGTCCGAAAGGGCAAATGGTTAACCAGTAAGCAGAGTAATCATGAACCAAAAATCGCAAAAGTAAGTAAAAAGTATGAAATCATTAACCAAAAAGGGCAAAAGTAAGTAAAAAGTATGAAATCATTAACCAAAAATCGCAAAAGTAAGTAAAAAGTATGAAATCATTAACCAAAAATCGCAAAAGTAAGTAAAAAGTATGAAATCATTAACCAAAAAGCACAAAATTAAGTTAAAAGTGTGAAATCATTAACCAAAATGTCGAAAACAATGTCCAGAGACTAAGTCCGAAAGGGCAAATGGTTAACCAGTAAGCAGAGTAATCATTAACCAAAAATCGCAAAAGTAAGTAAAAAGTGTGAAATCATTAACCAAAAACCCGAAAATAATGTCCAGAGACTAAGTCCGAAAGGGCAAATGGTTAACCAGTAAGCAGAGTAATCATTAACCAAAAATCGCAAAAGTAAGTAAAAAGTGTGAAATCATTAACCAAAAACTCGAAAATAATGTCCAGAGACTAAGTCCGAAAGGGCAAATGGTTAACCAGTAAGCAGAGTAATCATTAACCAAAAGGCGCAAAAGTAAGTAAAAAGTATGAAATCAGTAACCAAAAAGCGCAAAAATATGTTAAAAGTGTGAAATCATTAACCAAAAACTCGAAAATAATGTGCAGAGACTAAGTCCGAAAGGGCAAATAATTAACCAGTAAGCAGAGTAATCATTAACCAAAAAGCGCAAAAATATGTTAAAAGTGTGAAATCATTAACCAAAAACTCGAAAATAATGTCCAGAGACTAAGTTCGAAAGGGCAAATGGTTAACCAGTAAGCAGAGTAATCATTAACCAAAAATCGCAAAAGTAAGTAAAAAGTGTGAAATCATTAACCAAAAAGCACAAAATTAAGTTAAAAGTGTGAAATCATTAACCAAAAAGTCGAAAATAATCTCCAGAGACTAAGTCCGAAAGGGCAAATGGTTAACCAGTAAGCAGAGTAATCATTAACCAAAAAGCGCAAAAATATGTTAAAAGTGTGAAATCATTAACCAAAAACTCGAAAATAATGTGCAGAGACTAAGTCCGAAAGGGCAAATAATTAACCAGTAAGCAGAGTAATCATTAACCAAAAAGCGCAAAAATATGTAAAAAGTGTGAAATCAGTAACCAAAAAGCGCAAAAGTAAGTAAAAAGTGTGAAATCATTAACCAAAAACTCGAAAATAATCTCCAGAGACTAAGTCCGAAAGGGCAAATGGTTAACCAGTAAGCAGAGTAATCATTAACCAAAAAGCGCAAAAATATGTTAAAAGTGTGAAATCATTAACCAAAAACTCGAAAATAATGTGCAGAGACTAAGTCCGAAAGGGCAAATAATTAACCAGTAAGCAGAGTAATCATTAACCAAAAAGCGCAAAAATATGTAAAAAGTGTGAAATCAGTAACCAAAAAGCGCAAAAGTAAGTAAAAAGTGTGAAATCATTAACCAAAAACTCGAAAATAATCTCCAGAGACTAAGTCCGAAAGGGCAAATGGTTAACCAGTAAGCAGAGTAATCATTAACCAAAAAGCGCAAAAATATGTTAAAAGTGTGAAATCATTAACCAAAAACTCGAAAATAATGTGCAGAGACTAAGTCCGAAAGGGCAAATAATTAACCAGTAAGCAGAGTAATCATTAACCAAAAAGCGCAAAAATATGTAAAAAGTGTGAAATCAGTAACCAAAAAGCGCAAAAGTAAGTAAAAAGTGTGAAATCATTAACCAAAAACTCGAAAATAATCTCCAGAGACTAAGTCCGAAAGGGCAAATGGTTAACCAGTAAGCAGAGTAATCATTAACCAAAAAGCGCAAAAATATGTTAAAAGTGTGAAATCATTAACCAAAAACTCGAAAATAATGTCCAGAGACTAAGTCCGAAAGGGCAAATGGTTAACCAGTAAGCAGAGTAATCATTAACCAAAAATCGCAAAAGTAAGTAAAAAGTGTGAAATCATTAACCAAAAAGCACAAAATTAAGTTAAAAGTGTGAAATCATTAACCAAAAAGTCGAAAATAATCTCCAGAGACTAAGTCCGAAAGGGCAAATGGTTAACCAGTAAGCAGAGTAATCATTAACCAAAAAGCGCAAAAATATGTTAAAAGTGTGAAATCATTAACCAAAAATCGCAAAAGTAAGTAAAAAGTGTGAAATCATTAACCAAAAAGTCGAAAATAATGTCCAGAGACTAAGTCCGAAAGGGCAAATGGTTAACCAGTAAGCAGAGTAATCATTAACCAAAAAGCGCAAAAATATGTTAAAAGTGTGAAATCATTAACCAAAAACTCGAAAATAATGTCCAGAGACTAAGTCCGAAAGGGCAAATGGTTAACCAGTAAGCAGAGTAATCATTAACCAAAAAGGGCAAAAGTAAGTAAAAAGTATGAAATCATTAACCAAAAAGTCGAAAATAATGCCCAGAGACTAAGTCCGAAAGGGCAAATGGTTAACCAGAAAATCCGTCGAATAATGTCCAGAGACTAAGTCCGAAAGGGCAAATGGTTAACCAGTGGAAGGGCGATCAAGCGGAAAAATTTGCCCCGGTTACCCGGGATGGAGTTCCAGAGGTCCGGCCAGAGTTGTCAAATTCGTCCCGCTGATCGGACGCTTGTCATTCGGGTGGCTGGGGGTTGGCGGGGTATCTGCACAGTAGTAGGAGGTGGCAAGTCGGGACTTGGACGTTTATTCCAAGAGTCCACCCGAGCCTCCAGGTCTGCAGAGACCGACCCTAGCTGCCGCCCAACCGACTTTTAAGCCTTTTTCGGATGGGGATTTTTTCCCATTTTCGTCCATTTTTCGGGTTTTCTGTCGGGCTTAATAGGCGGCAGCCTGACCCCCGGCCGAGGCGGGGGGCGCACTCTCCCTTGCGTAAGGGTCCGGATTTGCCCCGGAAAGTGCCCCCGACGGCCTCCCGACCCGGGTGCCTGCAGGGCGGGGGAAAGGGTAGTCCCAGCCGCAGGAAATCATTAACCAAAAGACTTAGCCGTCGGGGCAGAGGCTAAGACCCGGGCTGGTGAAATCATTAACCAAAAGGAATGCACCCTTTTCCGAAAGTGCAGGCCGAAATAAGGCGAGCCTTGGGCCGGGAAGGCCAAAACCCCCAACTCATGGAAGTGTATGGGGTCGGACTCGGCGACTTTCCCGGGCCCCGAGTTGACCTTTCCCCACGGGGGCGGTCAAGTTGCTCCCGCCAAGAGGGCACGTTGCATTTGCTGCCGCTCTAGTCCCCGGGCTAGTTAATCAGTTGCCGTCGGAAGTCCCGATGCCGAAATGAAAAATGGCCGTTGCGGCGATTTGGCGCCTCATTTTCGGAAGGACTACCGGCAGGCAACCCGCCGAATTGACACTTGCGATTCGGGTGGCTGGGGGTTGGCGGGGTACCCGGAGATTTTCGGGAACTCGATTTTCAGAACTTTTGCTGGCAGCGGTTGCACTTGCAAAGTGGCCGAAGAAGTGCTCCCTCAAGGAAGGACCTTCTTTTGAAATAAAAGACCTTCCGAAGAGTGCCTGGAAGTCATTTATGAGCATTTAAGGGTAAATCTGGCGGACTTTCCATGCTCTGTTGCCGGCTCTGAAATATCGCACAGTTGGGTCTAGGCCGGTAGACTGGCTGTGAAAACAGACAAAGTGTTTTGGCGAGCGAGAGAAAACAAGGCCTTGGAACAGATTGGGGGGTGCGGAGGCACACCACACCCACAGGAAAAGAATTAATAAAAAAAAAACCAAAGTCTATGACATGTCTGTTGGTACAGTGAGAAAAGCAAAGAAGGGAGGCTGCGATGGCAGAGCAAAGCCGACCTTCATACAGATATACATGTCAAAGAAAGAAACTATGCCCGCAAAAGACTTGGTGCGAAATAACAAGGCTCCTTGTGAACGGTTATCTTTGTCTGTCAGGCGCAGATTGTGGCGGCGTCGCCTGGTTTCCTTGGGTTGCACTACATGTATGTCCTAGTCTCAAACGAAAAGTGCGTGCCCAGAATTTTGTCCAAGTTAGGCGACGCACGCCGGCTGGCATCACCTCTCCGTGCGAGCGCCGAAAGCTTTGGTCGACCTGTTTGGCTACGCTGGTCGCGGTTGCTCCTTACAGTGATGGGGACGGAAAACCGATGCGAGTTGACCAGGCGACGTCAACCAAGTTGCATGCTTTCTCCCCCCCCCCCCGCCGCCGCCAACCCCACACTGTGTGAAAGGAAAAAAAAGTGCGTGCCCAGGTCAC
>NW_027140233.1:22500-25636 GCF_036365525.1 Heterodontus francisci
TAAGTAAAAAGTATGAAATCATTAACCAAAAATCGCAAAAGTAAGTAAAAAGTGTGAAATCATTAACCAAAAACTCGAAAATAATGTGCAGAGACTAAGTCCGAAAGGGCAAATGGTTAACCAGTAAGCAGAGTCATCATTAACCAAAAATCGCAAAAGTAAGTAAAAAGTGTGAAATCATTAACCAAAAATCGCAAAAGTAAGTAAAAAGTGTGAAATCATTAACCAAAAACTCGAAAATAATCTCCAGAGACTAAGTCCGAAAGGGCAAATGGTTAACCAGTAAGCAGAGTAATCATTAACCAAAAATCGCAAAAGTAAGTAAAAAGTGTGAAATCATTAACCAAAAATCGCAAAAGTAAGTAAAAAGTGTGAAATCATTAACCAAAAACTCGAAAATAATGTCCAGAGACTAAGTCCAAAAGGGCAAATGGTTAACCAGTAAGCAGAGTAATCATTAACCAAAAAGCGCAAAAATATGTTAAAAGTGTGAAATCATTAACCAAAAACTCGAAAATAATGTGCAGAGACTAAGTCCGAAAGGGCAAATGGTTAACCAGTAAGCAGAGTAATCATTAACCAAAAATCGCAAAGTAAGTAAAAAGTGTGAAATCATTAACCAAAAACTCGAAAATAATCTCCAGAGACTAAGTCCGAAAGGGCAAATGGTTAACCAGTAAGCAGAGTAATCATTAACCAAAAATCGCAAAAGTAAGTAAAAAGTGTGAAATCATTAACCAAAAACTCGAAAATAATGTCCAGAGACCAAGTCCGAAAGGGCAAATGGTTAACCAGTAAGCAGAGTAATCATTAACCAAAAATCGCAAAAGTAAGTAAAAAGTGTGAAATCATTAACCAAAAATCGCAAAAGTAAGTAAAAAGTGTGAAATCATTAACCAAAAACTCGAAAATAATCTCCAGAGACTAAGTCCGAAAGGGCAAATGGTTAACCAGTAAGCAGAGTAATCATTAACCAAAAATCGCAAAAGTAAGTAAAAAGTGTGAAATCATTAACCAAAAATCGCAAAAGTAAGTAAAAAGTGTGAAATCATTAACCAAAAAGTCGAAAATAATCTCCAGAGACTAAGTCCAAAAGGGCAAATGGTTAACCAGTAAGCAGAGTAATCATTAACCAAAAATCGCAAAAGTAAGTAAAAAGTGTGAAATCATTAACCAAAAACTCGAAAATAATCTCCAGAGACTAAGTCCGAAAGGGCAAATGGTTAACCAGTAAGCAGAGTAATCATTAACCAAAAGGCGCAAAAGTAAGTAAAAAGTATGAAATCAGTAACCAAAAAGCGCAAAAATATGTTAAAAGTGTGAAATCATTAACCAAAAAGTCGAAAATAATCTCCAGAGACTAAGTCCGAAAGGGCAAATGGTTAACCAGTAAGCAGAGTAATCATTAACCAAAAATCGCAAAAATATGTTAAAAGTGTGAAATCATTAACCAAAAACTCGAAAATAATGTGCAGAGACTAAGTCCGAAAGGGCAAATGGTTAACCAGTAAGCAGAGTAATCATTAACCAAAAGGGCAAAAGTAAGTAAAAAGTATGAAATCATTAACCAAAAAGCACAAAATTAAGTTAAAAGTGTGAAATCATTAACCAAAAAGTCGAAAATAATGTCCAGAGACCAAGTCCGAAAGGGCAAATGGTTAACCAGTAAGCAGAGTAATCATGAACCAAAAATCGCAAAAGTAAGTAAAAAGTATGAAATCATTAACCAAAAAGGGCAAAAGTAAGTAAAAAGTATGAAATCATTAACCAAAAATCGCAAAAGTAAGTAAAAAGTATGAAATCATTAACCAAAAATCGCAAAAGTAAGTAAAAAGTATGAAATCATTAACCAAAAAGCACAAAATTAAGTTAAAAGTGTGAAATCATTAACCAAAATGTCGAAAACAATGTCCAGAGACTAAGTCCGAAAGGGCAAATGGTTAACCAGTAAGCAGAGTAATCATTAACCAAAAATCGCAAAAGTAAGTAAAAGTGTGAAATCATTAACCAAAAACCCGAAAATAATGTCCAGAGACTAAGTCCGAAAGGGCAAATGGTTAACCAGTAAGCAGAGTAATCATTAACCAAAAATCGCAAAAGTAAGTAAAAAGTGTGAAATCATTAACCAAAAACTCGAAAATAATGTCCAGAGACTAAGTCCGAAAGGGCAAATGGTTAACCAGTAAGCAGAGTAATCATTAACCAAAAGGCGCAAAAGTAAGTAAAAAGTATGAAATCAGTAACCAAAAAGCGCAAAAATATGTTAAAAGTGTGAAATCATTAACCAAAAACTCGAAAATAATGTGCAGAGACTAAGTCCGAAAGGGCAAATAATTAACCAGTAAGCAGAGTAATCATTAACCAAAAAGCGCAAAAATATGTTAAAAGTGTGAAATCATTAACCAAAAACTCGAAAATAATGTCCAGAGACTAAGTTCGAAAGGGCAAATGGTTAACCAGTAAGCAGAGTAATCATTAACCAAAAATCGCAAAAGTAAGTAAAAAGTGTGAAATCATTAACCAAAAAGCACAAAATTAAGTTAAAAGTGTGAAATCATTAACCAAAAAGTCGAAAATAATCTCCAGAGACTAAGTCCGAAAGGGCAAATGGTTAACCAGTAAGCAGAGTAATCATTAACCAAAAAGCGCAAAAATATGTTAAAAGTGTGAAATCATTAACCAAAAACTCGAAAATAATGTGCAGAGACTAAGTCCGAAAGGGCAAATAATTAACCAGTAAGCAGAGTAATCATTAACCAAAAAGCGCAAAAATATGTAAAAAGTGTGAAATCAGTAACCAAAAAGCGCAAAAGTAAGTAAAAAGTGTGAAATCATTAACCAAAAACTCGAAAATAATCTCCAGAGACTAAGTCCGAAAGGGCAAATGGTTAACCAGTAAGCAGAGTAATCATTAACCAAAAAGCGCAAAAATATGTTAAAAGTGTGAAATCATTAACCAAAAACTCGAAAATAATGTGCAGAGACTAAGTCCGAAAGGGCAAATAATTAACCAGTAAGCAGAGTAATCATTAACCAAAAAGCGCAAAAATATGTAAAAAGTGTGAAATCAGTAACCAAAAAGCGCAAAAGTAAGTAAAAAGTGTGAAATCATTAACCAAAAACTCGAAAATAATCA
>NW_027140234.1:0-137407 GCF_036365525.1 Heterodontus francisci
TAGTGATGATATCTAATTTAACAATTAACTGGAATATTATCACCTGTGTATTAGTGATGACATCTAATTTAACAATTAACTGGAATATTATCACCTGTGTATTAGTGATGATATCTAATTTAACAATTAACTGGAATATTATCACCTGTGTATCAGTGATGATATCTAATTTAACAATTAACTGGAATATTATCACCTGTGTGTTAGTGATGATATCTAATTTAACAATTAACTGGAATATTATCCCCTGTGTATTAGTGATGATATCTAATTTAACAATTAACTGGAATATTATCACCTGTGTATTAGTGATGATATCTAATTTAACAATTAACTGGAATATTATCCCCTGTGTATTAGTGATGATATCTAATTTAACAATTAACTGGAATATTATCACCTGTGTATTAGTGATGATATCTAATTTAACAATTAACTGGAATATTATCACCTGTGTATTAGTGATGATATCTAATTTAACAATTAACTGGAATATTATCACCTGTGTATTAGTGATGATATCTAATTTAACAATTAACTGGAATATTATCACCTGTGTATTAGTGACGATATCTAATTTAACAATTAACTGGAATATTATCACCTGTGTATTAGTGATGATATCTAATTTAACAATTAACTGGAATATTATCACCTGTGTATTAGTGATGATATCTAATTTAACAATTAACTGGAATATTATCACCTGTGTATTAGTGATGACATCTAATTTAACAATTAACTGGAATATTATCACCTGTGTATTAGTGATGACATCTAATTTAACAATTAACTGGAATATTATCACCTGTGTATTCGTGATGATATCTAATTTAACAATTAACTGGAATATTATCACCTGTGTATTAGTGATGACATCTAATTTAACAATTAACTGGAATATTATCACCTGTGTATTAGTGATGATATCTAATTTAACAATTAACTGGAATATTATCACCTGTGTATTAGTGATGACATCTAATTTAACAATTAACTGGAATATTATCACCTGTGTATTAGTGATGATATCTAATTTAACAATTAACTGGAATATTATCACCTGTGTATTAGTGATGACATCTAATTTAACAATTAACTGGAATATTATCACCTGTGTATTAGTGATGATATCTAATTTAACAATTAATTGGAATATTATCACCTGTGTATTAGTGACGACATCTAATTTAACAATTAACTGGAATATTATCCCCTGTGTATTAGTGATGATATCTAATTTAACAATTAACTGGAATATTATCACCTGTGTATTAGTGATGACATCTAATTTAACAATTAACTGGAATATTATCCCCTGTGTATTAGTGACGATATCTAATTTAACAATTAACTGGAATATTATCACCTGTGTATTAGTGATGACATCTAATTTAACAATTAACTGGAATATTATCACCTGTGTATTAGTGATGATATCTAATTTAACAATTAACTGGAATATTATCACCTGTGTATTAGTGATGACATCTAATTTAACAATTAACTGGAATATTATCACCTGTGTATTAGTGATGATATCTAATTTAACAATTAACTGGAATATTATCACCTGTGTATTAGTGATGACATCTAATTTAACAATTAACTGGAATATTATCACCTGTGTATTAGTGATGATATCTAATTTAACAATTAATTGGAATATTATCACCTGTGTATTAGTGACGACATCTAATTTAACAATTAACTGGAATATTATCACCTGTGTATTAGTGATGACATCTAATTTAACAATTAACTGGAATATTATCACCTGTGTATTAGTGATGATATCTAATTTAACAATTAACTGGAATATTATCACCTGTGTATTAGTGAAGATATCTAATTTAACAATTAACTGGAATATTATCCCCTGTGTATTAGTGATGATATCTAATTTAACAATTAACTGGAATATTATCACCTGTGTATTAGTGATGATATCTAATTTAACAATTAACTGGAATATTATCACCTGTGTATTAGTGATGACATCGAATTTAACAATTAACTGGAATATTATCACCTGTGTATTAGTGATGATATCTAATTTAACAATTAACTGGAATATTATCCCCTGTGTATTAGTGATGATATCTAATTTAACAATTAACTGGAATATTATCACCTGTGTATTAGTGAAGATATCTAATTTAACAATTAACTGGAATATTATCACCTGTGTATTAGTGATGATATCTAATTTAACAATTAACTGGAATATTATCACCTGTGTATTAGTGATGATATCTAATTTAACAATTAACTGGAATATTATCACCTGTGTATTAGTGACGATATCTAATTTAACAATTAACTGGAATATTATCACCTGTGTATTAGTGATGATATCTAATTTAACAATTAACTGGAATATTATCACCTGTGTATTAGTGACGATATCTAATTTAACAATTAACTGGAATATTATCACCTGTGTATTAGTGACGATATCTAATTTAACAATTAACTGGAATATTATCACCTGTGTATTAGTGACGATATCTAATTTAACAATTAACTGGAATATTATCCCCTGTGTATTAGTGATGATATCTAATTTAACAATTAACAGTAATATTATCCCCTGTGTATTAGTGAAGATATCTAATTTAACAATTAACTGGAATATTATCCCCTGTGTATTAGTGATGATATCTAATTTAACAATTAACTGGAATATTATCACCTGTGTATTAGTGATGATATCTAATTTAACAATTAACTGGAATATTATCACCTGTGTATTAGTGAAGATATCTAATTTAACAATTAACTGGAATATTATCACCTGTGTATTAGTGATGATATCTAATTTAACAATTAACTGGAATATTATCACCTGTGTATTAGTGATGATATCTAATTTAACAATTAACTGGAATATTATCACCTGTGTATTAGTGATGATATCTAATTTAACAATTAACTGGAATATTATCACCTGTGTATTAGTGATGATATCTAATTTAACAATTAACTGGAATATTATCACCTGTGTATTAGTGATGATATCTAATTTAACAATTAACTGGAATATTATCACCTGTGTATTAGTGATGATATCTAATTTAACAATTAACTGGAATATTATTCCCTGTGTATTAGTGATGATATCTAATTTAACAATTAACTGGAATATTATTCCCTGTGTATTAGTGATGATATCTAATTTAACAATTAACTGGAATATTATTCCCTGTGTATTAGTGATGATATCTAATTTAACAATTAACTGGAATATTATCACCTGTGTATTAGTGATGATATCTAATTTAACAATTAACTGGAATATTATCACCTGTGTATTAGTGAAGATATCTAATTTAACAATTAACTGGAATATTATCACCTGTGTATTAGTGATGATATCTAATTTAACAATTAACTGGAATATTATCACCTGTGTATTAGTGATGATATCTAATTTAACAATTAACTGGAATATTATCACCTGTGTATTAGTGATGATATCTAATTTAACAATTAACTGGAATATTATCACCTGTGTATTAGTGATGATATCTAATTTAACAATTAACTGGAATATTATCACCTGTGTATTAGTGATGATATCTAATTTAACAATTAACTGGAATATTATCACCTGTGTATTAGTGATGATATCTAATTTAACAATTAACTGGAATATTATCACCTGTGTATTAGTGATGATATCTAATTTAACAATTAACTGGAATATTATCACCTGTGTATTAGTGATGATATCTAATTTAACAATTAACTGGAATATTATCACCTGTGTATTAGTGATGATATCTAATTTAACAATTAACTGGAATATTATTCCCTGTGTATTAGTGATGATATCTAATTTAACAATTAACTGGAATATTATCACCTGTGTATTAGTGATGATATCTAATTTAACAATTAACTGGAATATTATCCCCTGTGTATTAGTGACGATATCTAATTTAACAATTAACTGGAATATTATCCCCTGTGTATTAGTGATGACATCTAATTTAACAATTAACTGGAATATTATCACCTGTGTATTAGTGATGATATCTAATTTAACAATTAACTGGAATATTATCACCTGTGTATTAGTGATGATATCTAATTTAACAATTAATTGGAATATTATCACCTGTGTATTAGTGACGACATCTAATTTAACAATTAACTGGAATATTATCACCTGTGTATTAGTGATGACATCTAATTTAACAATTAACTGGAATATTATCACCTGTGTATTAGTGATGATATCTAATTTAACAATTAACTGGAATATTATCACCTGTGTATTAGTGAAGATATCTAATTTAACAATTAACTGGAATATTATCCCCTGTGTATTAGTGATGATATCTAATTTAACAATTAACTGGAATATTATCACCTGTGTATTAGTGATGATATCTAATTTAACAATTAACTGGAATATTATCACCTGTGTATTAGTGAAGATATCTAATTTAACAATTAACTGGAATATTATCACCTGTGTATTAGTGATGATATCTAATTTAACAATTAACTGGAATATTATCCCCTGTGTATTAGTGATGATATCTAATTTAACAATTAACTGGAATATTATCACCTGTGTATTAGTGATGATATCTAATTTAACAATTAACTGGAATATTATCACCTGTGTATTAGTGAAGATATCTAATTTAACAATTAACTGGAATATTATCACCTGTGTATTAGTGATGATATCTAATTTAACAATTAACTGGAATATTATCACCTGTGTATTAGTGATGATATCTAATTTAACAATTAACTGGAATATTATCACCTGTGTATTAGTGATGACATCTAATTTAACAATTAACTGGAATATTATCACCTGTGTATTAGTGACGATATCTAATTTAACAATTAACTGGAATATTATCCCCTGTGTATTAGTGACGATATCTAATTTAACAATTAACTGGAATATTATCCCCTGTGTATTAGTGGCGATATCTAATTTAACAATTAACTGGAATATTATCACCTGTGTATTAGTGATGATATCTAATTTAACAATTAACTGGAATATTATCACCTGTGTATCAGTGATGATATCTAATTTCACAATTAACTGGAATATTATCACCTGTGTATTAGTGATGACATCTAATTTAACAATTAACTGGAATATTATTCCCTGTGTATTAGTGATGACATCTAATTTAACAATTAACTGGAATATTATCCCCTCTATATTAGTGATGATATCTAATTTAACAATTAACTGGAATATTATTCCCTGTGTATTAGTGATGATATCTAATTTAACAATTAACTGGAATATTATCCCCTGTGTATTAGTGTTGATATCTAATTTAACAATTAACTGGAATATTATCCCCTGTGTATTAGTGATAACATCTAATTTAACAATTATCCATAATATTGCGCACTGTAATTTTTGTATCATCTGTGAACTTACTGATCATATCTCCTATATTCACATCTAAATCATTAATGTACACTACAAACAGCAAGGATCCCAGTACCGATCCCCGTGGTACACCACTGGTCACAGGCTTCCAATCGCAAAAACAGCCCTCGCCTGTTACCCTCTGCCTCCTGCCACAAAGCCACTTTTGGATCGAATTTGCCAAATTGCCCTGGATCCCATGGGCTATTACCTTCTCAACCAATCTCCCATGTGGGACCTTAACAAAACCCTTACTGAAGTCCATGTAGACTACATCGACTGCTTTACCTTCATCTACACATCTGGTCATCTCCTCGAAAAATTTAATCAAGTTAGTCAGACACGATCTCCCCCTGAAAATGCCATGCTGACTATCCCTGATTAATCCCTGCCTCTCCAAGTGGAGATTAATCCTGTCCCTCGCATCTTTTTCCAATCGTTTCCCTACCACTGATGTTAGACTCACTGACCTGTAAATACCTAGCATATCCCTGCTACCCTTCTTAAATAATGGTACCACATTCACTATCCTCCAGTCCTCTGGTACCTTTCCTCTGGATAAAGAGGATTTGAAAACTTGTTACAAAGCCCCTGCAATCGCCTCTCTTGCCTCACATAACAGCCAGGGATACATTTCATCTGAGCCTGGGGATTTATCTACTTTCAAGCCCACTAAAACTGCTAATACTTCCTCCCTTTCAATGCTAACATGTTCAAGTATATCACAATCCCCCTCCCTGATCTCTACACCTACATCATCCTTCTCCATAGTGAACACAGATGAAAAGTAATCATTTAAAACCTCACCTGTGCCCTCCGGCTCCACACACAGGTTGCCACTTTGGTGCTTAATGGTCCCTAATCTTTCCCTGGTTATCTATTTGCCCTTGACATACTGATAAATTGCTTTAGGATTTTCCTTTCTCTTGCCTGCCAGTATTTTTTCATGTCCCCTCTTCGCTCTCCTAATTACTTTTTTTAAGTTCCCCTCTACACTTTCTATACTCCTCTAGTGCCTCCGCTGTTTCTCAGCACTCTGAATCTGCAATAAGCTTCCTTTTTTTCCTGATCCAATCCTCTGTATCTCTTGACATCCAGTGTTCCCTGGACCTGTTAGTCCTCCCCATCACCTTAACGGGTGCATGTTGGCTCTGAACTCTCACTATTTCCTCTTTGAATGACACCCATTGATCTGATATGGACTTTCCTACAAGTAGCTGCTCACAGTCCACTTTGGCCCCATCCTGTTTTATCATCTTAAAATCGGCCTTCCCCCAATTCAGTCCCTTTAGTTTCGGTCTGTCTTTGTCCTTATCCATAACTACCTTAAATCTTAGCGTTATGGTCACTAGCACCGAAATGCTCCCTCCCTGACACTTCTACCACTTGTCCAGTTTCATTCCCTAGTGTTAAGTCCAGTACTGCCCCTTCTCTTGCAGGACGTCTGATGTACTGGCTCAAAAAGCTCTCCTGTATGCATTTTAAGAATTCATTCCCCTTTAAGCCTTTTGCACTAAGACTATCGCAGTTGATATCAGGGAAGTTGAAATCCCCTACTAATACTACCCTATTATTTTTACACCCCTGAGATTTGCCTATATATCTGCTCCTCTATCTCTCCCTGACTGTTTGGCAGCCTGTAGTACACTCCCAGCCAGGTGATTGCCCCCTTTATGTTTTTAAGTTCCACCCATATGGCCTCATTTAAGGAACCTTCTAAGATATCATCCCTTCTTACTGCAGTAAATGACTCCTTGATCAACAGTGCAATGCCACCTCCACTTTTACCCCCTCCCCTGTCACACTTGAAGATTCTATACCCTGGAATATTGAGCTGCCAGTCCTGCCCCGCCCACAACCATGTCTCTGCGATAGCAATATCATAATGCTTTGTGCTAATCAACAACCTCAATTTATCCACCTTACTAATGAGACTCCTGTTTTTGAAATAGTTACAATCCAACCTTGCATTTTTCTCTTCTGCCTTACCAGGTCTATATTTGCTCTGCCTTCCAGCAGACTCACGTTCTGTTCCACATTACCCTCTACTGTACCTCCGCTCTGTATCCCAACCCCCTGCCGATTAGTTTAACCGCCTACCCCCAACCCCCCAATAAAGAATGAACAAACCTCCAAACAAGGATGCTTGTCCCTTTCCATTTCAGGTGCAACCTGTCCAACTTGGACAAGTCCCACTTTTGCCAGAAATATACCCAGTGATCCAGGAAACTGAAGCCCTCCCTCCTGCATGATCTCCTCAGCCAGATATTCATCTGCTCTATCCTCCTATTTCTAAAGTCATTAGCACGTGGCACTGGGAGGAATCCAGAGATTGCAACCTTAGAGGTCCTCCTTTTTAATCTGCTTCCTCGCACCCTAAATTCTTGTTGCAGGAACTCATCCCTATTTCTACCTATGTCGTTGGTACCAATGTGTACCACGATCTCTGACTATTCACCCTCTCCCTTCAGAATGTCCAGCAGCCGCTCTGAGACATCCTTGACCCGAGCACCAGGGAGGCAACATACAATCCTGGAGTCTCATTTGCGGCCACAGAAACGCCTGTCTGTTCCCCCAGTGTGTGAGATATCTGAATGAGGAAGATCAATCTGCTCACTCAGGTACACCCAGACCGGCTGCAGGGGAGAGAGGCGGGAATTGGATAGATATAATTAAAGATATGTACCCAGTCTGGTACTGAGTTCCATACAGAGCACAGAAAGATCCCAGGCTCCATTCCTGGCCTTTGCAGAGTGAACGGATCTCAGCCAGTCAGGTGCTGAGATGCATACACAGCGCACAGGAAGATCCCAGTCTGTGCAGAGTCAACGGATCTCACAGAGTATGTTACTGCGTACCGCACAGAGGAAGATCTCATGCTCCATTCCTGACTGGTGCTGAACGAGCACCTAACCCAACACAGACAAACTGACTGAGGTTAAGAGCTCAGAACAAAGCAGCTGAATGCTCAGACAGCCAGAGAGAAACAGTGATAACATGCGATAAAAATTTACACACTTGTAGACTGTTCAGAAACATTCACTCACTTGTTTACTAGAATTTCAAATTGGATCCAAAATTGGCTTAGTGGCAGGAGGCAGAGGGTGATGGTCGAGGGTTGATTTTGCGAATGGAAGTCTGTGACCAGTGGTGTACCACAGGGATCGATGCTGGGACCCTTGCTGTTTGTAGTGTACATTAATGATTTAGACCTGAATATAGGTGGTATGATCAGTAAGTTCTCAGATGACACAAAGAATGATGGTGTTGTAAATAGTAAGGAGGAAATCCTTAGATTACAGGATGATATAGATGGGCAGAGCAGTGGCAAATTGAATTTAATCCTGAGAAGTGTGAGGTGATGCATTTTGGGAGGACTAATAAGGCAAGGGAATATACAATGGATGGTACGACCCTAGACAGTACAGAGGGTCAGAGGGAGTGGGGTGTCCTTGTCCATATATTACTGAAGGCAACAGCACAGGTAGATAAGATGGTTAGAAAGGCTTCTGGGATACATGCCTTTATTAGCTGAGGCATAGAATATTGGAGCAGGGATGCTATAATGAAGCTGCATAAAACTCTGGGTAAGCCACAGCTGGAGTACTGCGTATGGTTCTGGTCAACACACTATAGGAAGGATGTGATTGCACAACAGAAGGTGCAGAGGTGATTCACCAGAATGTTGCCTGGGCTGGAGCATTTCAGCTATGAAGAGAGACTGAAAAGGCGAGGGTTGTTTTCCTTCCAGCAGAGAAGTCTGAGGTGGTACATGATTGATGTATACAAAATTATGAGGGGCTTTGATAGGATAGATTGGAAGAAACATTTTCCCATTGCGGAGGTGTCAATAAGGTGTCAACCAGGCGATATCGATTTAAGGTTAGGGGCAGGAGATACAGAGGAGATTTGAGGCAAAATGTTTTCACCCAGCGGGTGGTTGGAATCTGGAACACACTGCCTGAAGAGGTGGTCGAAGCAAGAACACTCAACATTTAAGTCTTTAGATGAACACTTGAAATGCCATAGTATACAAGGCTACAGGACAAGTGCTGGAAAATGGGATTACAACATATAGGTGCTTGATGGCCGGCACAGACACGATGGGCTGAAAGGCCTGTTTCTGAGCGGAATAACTCCATCACTCTATGACATTAATAAGGTAGAATTCATTTTCAACCCATTTAACAATAAAGTCTGACCACATTTTCTGTGAGAAATGATAATTTTAGGTTGTCGTGGAGCAGTCACTGATCGGTTCATTGGACACCTGATTTGCAAACAAAGGATTCCTGCTCTGAGACTCTCACCTTACAACATCATATTACTGACAGTCAGATAAACACAACAGTATCAATAGAACACGGTATATTAAAATAGAAATATGAAGGAGGGACACACAGAACAAACAAATAATGCAATCCCTGTCACTTCAAACATCAAACTGTCTGATTGGACAACCCTGAGACATTGGTGACACTGAGACAGGTAAACTGACCTGTTTAACTGCATGGGTCAGGGTCAATAATGAAAATTCAATTCACTGCAGTGGGAAACAAGTTCCTGCTTCTCAGAAAAGACCTGCTTTATATTGATAACGTATCACAAAATGAGAACTTATTCCAAACTCATTCTTTATTAAGCTGAATAATGGACACACAGATACAGAAATAGATTTACATCTGTGTATATGTGGCTCAAAGAGATTCCACAAATCACAGAAGTGGAAATCACGTCACCACAAATAAGGGACTGTACATAAAGAAACTCAAGAGAATTTTCCATCACAGGTTATGAGGGATTGTCTAGAAAGCAACATTAGGAAAATCCTCAGTTAAACAAAAAACTTCCAAGGGAGAATTATTCGTGCATTTAAATGATAAGGAACTGTTCACAATTCTTCATCAGAGAAATGTCAATCCAAACAATAAAGGATTGACCGTCAATCACCGACAGAACAATCACTGTCAATTATTAAAGAACTGACAGTAAATCACCTACAGAACAATCACTGTCAATTATTAAAGGACTGACCGTCAATCACCTACAGAACAATCACTGTCCAATTATTAAAGGACTGACCGTAAATCACCTACAGAACAATCACTGTCCAATTATTAAAGGACTGACCGTAAATCACCGACAGAACAATCACTGTGAATTATTAAAGGACTGACAGTAAATCACCTACAGAACAATCACTGTCAATTATTAAAGGACTGACCGTAAATCACCTACAGAACAATCACTGTCCAATTATTAAAGGACTGACCGTAAATCACCGACAGAACAATCACTGTGAATTATTAAAGGACTGACAGTAAATCACCTACAGAACAATCACTGTCATTTATTAAAGGACTGACAGTAAATCACCTACAGAACAATCACTGTCAATTATTAAAGGACTGACCGTAAATCACCTACAGAACAATCACTATCCAATTATTAAAGGACTGACCGTAAATCACCTACAGAACAATCACTGTCCAATTATTAAAGGACTGACCATAAATCACCTACAGAACAATCACTGTACTATTATTAAAGGACTGACCGTAAATCACCTACAGAACAATCACTGTCCAATTATTAAAGGACTGACCATAAATCACCTACAGAACAATCACTGTACTATTATTAAAGGACTGACCGTAAATCACCTACAGAACAATCACTGTCCAATTATTAAAGGACTGACCATAAATCACCGACAGAACAATCACTGTACTATTATTAAAGGACTGACCGTAAATCACCTACAGAACAATCACTATCCAATTATTAAAGGACTGACCGTAAATCACCTACAGAACAATCACTGTCCAATTATTAAAGGACTGACCGTAAATCACCTACAGAACAATCACTGTCCAATTATTAAAGGACTGACCGTAAATCACCTACAGAACAATCACTGTCCAATTATTAAAGGACTGACTGTAAATCACCTACAGAACAATCACTGTCCAATTATTAAAGGACTGACCGTAAATCACCTACAGAACAATCACTGTCCAATTATTAAAGGACTGACCGTAAATCACCTACAGAACAATCACTGTCCAATTATTAAAGGACTGACCGTAAATCACCTACAGAACAATCACTGTCCAATTATTAAAGGACTGACCTTAAATCACCTACAGAACAATCACTGTCCAATTATTAAAGGACTGACCGTAAATCACCTACAGAACAATCACTGTCCAATTATTAAAGGACTGACCGTAAATCACCTACAGAACAATCACTGTCCAATTATTAAAGGACTGACCGTAAATCACCTACAGAACAATCACTGTCCAATTATTAAAGGACTGACCGTAAATCACCTACAGAACAATCACTGTCCAATTATTAAAGGACTGACCGTAAATCACCTACAGAACAATCACTGTCCAATTATTAAAGGACTGACCGTAAATCACCTACAGAACAATCACTGTCCAATTATTAAAGGACTGACCGTAAATCACCTACAGAACAATCACTGTCCAATTATTAAAGGACTGACCATAAATCACCGACAGAACAATCACTGTACTATTATTAAAGGACTGACCGTAAATCACCTACAGAACAATCACTATCCAATTATTAAAGGACTGACCGTAAATCACCTACAGAACAATCACTGTCCAATTATTAAAGGACTGACCGTAAATCACCTACAGAACAATCACTGTCCAATTATTAAAGGACTGACCGTAAATCACCTACAGAACAATCACTGTCCAATTATTAAAGGACTGACTGTAAATCACCTACAGAACAATCACTGTCCAATTATTAAAGTACTGACTGTAAATCACCTACAGAACAATCACTGTCCAATTATTAAAGGACTGACCGTAAATCACCTACAGAACAATCACTGTACTATTATTAAAGGACTGACCGTAAATCACCTACAGAACAATCACTATCCAATTATTAAAGGACTGACCGTAAATCACCTACAGAACAATCACTGTCCAATTATTAAAGGACTGACCGTAAATCACCTACAGAACAATCACTGTCCAATTATTAAAGGACTGACCGTAAATCACCTACAGAACAATCACTGTCCAATTATTAAAGGACTGACCGTAAATCACCTACAGAACAATCACTGTCCAATTATTAAAGGACTGACCGTAAATCACCTACAGAACAATCACTGTCCAATTATTAAAGGACTGACTGTAAATCACCTACAGAACAATCACTGTCCAATTATTAAAGGACTGACCGTAAATCACCTACAGAACAATCACTGTCCAATTATTAAAGGACTGACCGTAAATCACCTACAGAACAATCACTGTCCAATTATTAAAGGACTGACCGTAAATCACCTACAGAACAATCACTGTCCAATTATTAAAGGACTGACCGTAAATCACCTACAGAACAATCACTGTCCAATTATTAAAGGAATGACCGTAAATCACCTACAGAACAATCACTATCCAATTATTAAAGGACTGACCGTAAATCACCTACAGAACAATCACTGTCCAATTATTAAAGGAATGACCGTAAATCACCTACAGAACAATCACTGTCCAATTATTAAAGGACTGACCGTAAATCACCTACAGAACAATCACTGTCCAATTATTAAAGGAATGACCGTAAATCACCTACAGAACAATCACTGTCCAATTATTAAAGGACTGACCGTAAATCACCTACAGAACAATCACTGTCCAATTATTAAAGGAATGACCGTAAATCACCTACAGAACAATCACTGTCAATTATTAAAGGACTGACCGTAAATCACCTACAGAACAATCACTATCCAATTATTAAAGGACTGACCGTAAATCACCTACAGAACAATCACTATCCAATTATTAAAGGACTGACCATAAATCACCTACAGAACAATCACTGTCAATTATTAAAGGACTGACCGTAAATCACAGACAGAACAATCACTGTCCAATTATTAAAGGACTGACCGTAAATCACCTACAGAACAATCACTGTCCAATTATTAAAGGACTGACCGTAAATCACCTACAGAACAATCTCTGTCCAATTATTAAAGGCCTGACCGTAAATCACCGACAGAACAATCACTGTCCAATTATTAAAGGACTGACCGTAAATCACCTACAGAACAATCACTATCCAATTATTAAAGGACTGACCGTAAATCACCTATAGAACAATCACTGTCCAATTATTAAAGGACTGACCTTAAATCACCTGCAGAACAATCATTGTCCAATTATTAAAGGACTGACCGTAAATCACCTACAGAACAATCATTATCCAATTATTAAAGGACTGACCGTAAATCACCTACAGAACAATCACTGTCCAATTATTAAAGGACTGACCGTAAATCACCTACAGAACAATCACTATCCAATTATTAAAGGACTGACCGTAAATCACCTACAGAACAATCACTGTCCAATTATTAAAGGACTGACCGTAAATCACCTACAGAACAATCACTGTCCAATTATTAAAGGACTGACCGTAAATCACCTACAGAACAATCACTGTCCAGTTATTAAAGGACTGACCGAAAATCACCTACAGAACAATCACCGTCCAATTATTAAAGGACTGACCGTAAATCACCTACAGAACAATCACTGTCCAATTATTAAAGGACTGACCGTAAATCACCTACAGAACAATCACTGTCCAATTATTAAAGGACTGACCGTAAATCACCTACAGAACAATCACTGTCCAATTATTAAAGGACTGACCGTAAATCACCTACAGAACAATCATTATCCAATTATTAAAGGACTGACCGTAAATCACCTACAGAACAATCACCGTCCAATTATTAAAGGACTGACCGTAAATCACCTACAGAACAATCATTATCCAATTATTAAAGGACTGACCGTAAATCACCTACAGAACAATCACTGTCCAATTATTAAAGGACTGACCGTAAATCACCTACAGAACAATCACTGTCCAATTATTAAAGGACTGACCTTAAATCACCTACAGAACAATCACTATCCAATTATTAAAGGACTGACCGTAAATTACCTACAGAACAATCACTATCCAATTATTAAAGGACTGACTGTAAATCACCTACAGAACAATCACTGTCCAATTATTAAAGGACTGACCGTAAATCACCTACAGAACAATCACTGTCCAATTATTAAAGGACTGACCGTAAATCACCTACAGAACAATCACTGTCCAATTATTAAAGGACTGACCGTAAATCACCTACAGAACAATCACTATCCAATTATTAAAGGACTGACCGTAAATCACCTACAGAACAATCACTGTCCAATTATTAAAGGACAGACCGTAAATCACCTACAGAACAATCACTGTCCAATTATTAAAGGACTGACCATAAATCACCTACAGAACAATCACTATCCAATTATTAAAGGACTGACCATAAATCACCTACAGAACAATCACTGTCCAATTATTAAAGGACTGACCGTAAATCACCTACAGAACAATCACTGTCCAATTATTAAAGGACTGACCGTAAATCACCTACAGAACAATCACTGTCCAATTATTAAAGGACTGACCATAAATCACCTACAGAACAATCACTATCCAATTATTAAAGGACTGACCATAAATCACCTACAGAACAATCACTGTCCAATTATTAAAGGACTGACCGTAAATCACCTACAGAACAATCACTGTCCAATTATTAAAGGACTGACCATAAATCACCTACAGAACAATCACTATCCAATTATTAAAGGACTGACCGTAAATCACCTACAGAACAATCACTATCCAATTATTAAAGGACTGACCATAAATCACCTACAGAACAATCACTGTCCAATTATTAAAGGACTGACCGTAAATCACCTACAGAACAATCACTGTCCAATTATTAAAGGACTGACAGTAAATCACCTACAGAACAATCACTGTCCAATTATTAAAGGACTGACCGTAAATCACCTACAGAACAATCACTATCCAATTATTAAAGGACTGACCATAAATCACCTACAGAACAATCACTGTCCAATTATTAAAGGACTGACCGTAAATCACCTACAGAACAATCACTGTCCAATTATTAAAGGACTGACCGTAAATCACCTACAGAACAATCACTATCCAATTATTAAAGGACTGACCATAAATCACCTACAGAACAATCACTATCCAATTATTAAAGGACTGACCGTAAATCACCTACAGAACAATCACTGTCCAATTATTAAAGGACTGACCGTAAATCACCTACAGAACAATCACTATCCAATTATTAAAGGACTGACCATAAATCACCTACAGAACAATCACTGTCCAATTATTAAAGGACTGACCGTAAATCACCTACAGAACAATCACTGTCCAATTATTAAAGGACTGACCGTAAATCACCTACAGAACAATCACTGTCCAATTATTAAAGGACTGACCGTAAATCACCTACAGAACAATCACTATCCAATTATTAAAGGACTGACCATAAATCACCTACAGAACAATCACTATCCAATTATTAAAGGACTGACCGTAAATCACCTACAGAACAATCACTATCCAATTATTAAAGGACTGACCTTAAATCACCTACAGAACAATCACTGTCCAATTATTAAAGGACTGACTGTAAATCACCTACAGAACAATCACTGTCCAATTATTAAAGGACTGACTGTAAATCACCTACAGAACAATCACTGTCCAATTATTAAAGGACTGACCGTAAATCACCTACAGAACAATCACTGTCCAATTATTAAAGGACTGACCTTAAATCACCTACAGAACAATCACTGTCCAATTATTAAAGGACTGACCGTAAATCACCTACAGAACAATCACTGTCCAATTATTAAAGGACTGACGGTAAATCACCTACAGAACAATCACTGTCCAATTATTAAAGGACTGACCGTAAATCACCTACAGAACAATCACTGTCCAATTATTAAAGGACTGACGGTAAATCACCTACAGAACAATCACTATCCAATTATTAAAGGACTGACCATAAATCACCTACAGAACAATCACTATCCAATTATTAAAGGACTGACCGTAAATCACCTACAGAACAATCACTGTCCAATTATTAAAGGACTGACTGTAAATCACCTACAGAACAATCACTGTCCAATTATTAAAGGACTGACCGTAAATCACCTACAGAACAATCACTGTCCAATTATTAAAGGACTGACCGTAAATCACCTACAGAACAATCACTGTCCAATTATTAAAGGACTGACCGTAAATCACCTACAGAACAATCACTGTCCAATTATTAAAGGACTGACCGTAAATTACCTACAGAACAATCACTGTCCAATTATTAAAGGACTGACAGTAAATCACCTACAGAACAATCACTGTCCAATTATTAAAGGACTGACCGTAAATCACCTACAGAACAATCACTATCCAATTATTAAAGGACTGACCATAAATCACCTACAGAACAATCACTGTCCAATTATTAAAGGACTGACCGTAAATCACCTACAGAACAATCACTGTCCAATTATTAAAGGACTGACCGTAAATCACCTACAGAACAATCACTATCCAATTATTAAAGGACTGACCATAAATCACCTACAGAACAATCACTGTCCAATTATTAAAGGACTGACCGTAAATCACCTACAGAACAATCACTGTCCAATTATTAAAGGACTGACCGTAAATCACCTACAGAACAATCACTATCCAATTATTAAAGGACTGACCGTAAATCACCTACAGAACAATCACTGTCCAATTATTAAAGGACTGACCGTAAATCACCTACAGAACAATCACTATCCAATTATTAAAGGACTGACCATAAATCACCTACAGAACAATCACTGTCCAATTATTAAAGGACTGACCGTAAATCACCTACAGAACAATCACTGTCCAATTATTGAAGGACTGACCGTAAATCACCTACAGAACAATCACTATCCAATTATTAAAGGACTGACCGTAAATCACCTACAGAACAATCACTGTCCAATTATTAAAGGACTGACCGTAAATCACCTACAGAACAATCACTGTCAATTATTAAAGGACTGACCATAAATCACCGACAGAACAAGCACTGTCCAATTATTAAAGGACTGACCGTAAATCACCTACAGAACAATCACTGTCCAATTATTAAAGGACTGACCGTAAATCACCTACAGAACAATCACTGTCCAATTATTAAAGGACTGACCGTAAATCACCTACAGAACAATCACTGTCCAATTATTAAAGGACTGACCGTAAATCACCTACAGAACAATCACTATCCAATTATTAAAGGACTGACCGTAAATCACCTACAGAACAATCACTGTCCAATTATTAAAGGACTGACCGTAAATCACCTACAGAACAATCACTATCCAATTATTAAAGGAGTGTCCGAAAATCACCTACAGAACAATCACTGTCCAATTATTAAAGGACTGACCGTAAATCACCTACAGAACAATCACTGTCCAATTATTAAAGGACTGACCGTAAATCACCTACAGAACAATCACTGTCCAATTATTAAAGGACTGACCGTAAATCACCTACAGAACAATCACTGTCCAATTATTAAAGGACTGACCGTAAATCACCTACAGAACAATCACTGTCCAATTATTAAAGGACTGACCGTAAATCACCTACAGAACAATCACTGTTCAATTATTAAAGGACTGACCGTAAATCACCTACAGAACAATCACTATCCAATTATTAAAGGACTGACCGTAAATCACCTGCAGAACAATCATTATCCAATTATTAAAGGACTGACCGTAAATCACCTACAGAGCAATCACTATCCAATTATTAAAGGACTGACCGTAAATCACCTGCAGAACAATCATTATCCAATTATTAAAGGACTGACTGTAAATCACCTACAGAACAATCACTGACCAATTATTAAAGGACTGACCGTAAATCACCTACAGAACAATCGCTATCCAATTATTAAAGGACTGACCGTAAATCACCTACAGAACAATCACTGTCCAATTATTAAAGGACTGACCGTAAATCACCTACAGAACAATCACTGTCCAATTATTAAAGGACTGGCAGTAAATCACCTACAGAACAATCACTGTCCAATTATTAAAGGACTGACCGTAAATCACCTACAGAACAATCACTGTCCAATTATTAAAGGACTGACCGTAAATCACCTACAGAACAATCACTGTCCAATTATTAAAAGACTGACCGTAAATCACCTACAGAACAATCACTGTCCAATTATTAAAGGACTGACCGTAAATCACCTACAGAACAATCACTATCCAATTATTAAAGGACTGACCGTAAATCACCTACAGAACAATCACTGTCCAATTATTAAAGGACTGACCGTAAATCACCTACAGAACAATCACTGTCCAATTATTAAAGGACTGACCGTAAATCACCTACAGAACAATCACTGTCCAATTATTAAAGGACTGACCGTAAATCACCTACAGAACAATCACTGTCCAATTATTAAAGGACTGACCGTAAATCACCTACAGAACAATCACTGTCCAATTATTAAAGGACTGACCGTAAATCACCTACAGAACAATCACTGTCCAATTATTAAAAGACTGACCGTAAATCACCTACAGAACAATCACTGTCCAATTATTAAAGGACTGACCGTAAATCACCTACAGAACAATCACTATCCAATTATTAAAGGACTGACCGTAAATCACCGACAGAACAATCACTGTCCAATTATTAAAGGACTGACCGTAAATCACCTACAGAACAATCACTATCCAATTATTAAAGGAGTGTCCGAAAATCACCTACAGAACAATCACTGTCCAATTATTAAAGGATTGACCGTAAATCACCTACAGAACAATCACTGTCCAATTATTAAAGGACTGACCGTAAATCACCTACAGAACAATCACTGTCCAATTATTAAAGGACTGACCGTAAATCACCTACAGAACAATCACTGTCCAATTATTAAAGGACTGACCGTAAATCACCTACAGAACAATCACTGTCCAATTATTAAAGGACTGACTGTAAATCACCTACAGAACAATCACTGTCCAATTACTAAAGGACTGACCGTAAATCACCTACAGAACAATCACTGTCCAATTATTAAAGGACTGACCGTAAATCACCTACAGAACAATCACTGTCCAATTATTAAAGGACTGACCGTAAATCACCTACAGAACAATCACTGTCAATTATTAAAGGACTGACCGTAAATCACCTACAGAACAATCACTGTCCAATTATTAAAGGACTGACCATAAATCACCTACAGAACAATCACTATCCAATTATTAAAGGACTGACCATAAATCACCTACAGAACAATCACTGTCCAATTATTAAAGGACTGACCGTAAATCACCTACAGAACAATCACTGTCCTATTATTAAAGGACTGACCGTAAAGCACCTACAGAACAATCACCGTCCAATTATTAAAAGACTGACCGTAAATCACCTACAGAACAATCACTGTCCAATTATTAAAGGACTGACCGAAAATCACCTACAGAACAATCACTGTCAATTATTAAAGGACTGATCGTAAATCACCTACAGAACAATCACTATCCTATTATTAAAGGACTGACCGTAAATCACCTACAGAACAATCACCGTCCAATTATTAAAAGACTGACCGTAAATCACCTACAGAACAATCACTGTCCAATTATTAAAGGACTGACCGAAAATCACCTACAGAACAATCACCGTCCAATTATTAAAGGACTGACCGTAAATCACCTACAGAACAATCACTGTCAATTATTAAAGGACTGACCGTAAATCACCGACAGAACAATCATTATCCAATTATTAAAGGACTGACCGTAAATCACCTACAGAACAATCTCTGTACTATTATTAAAGGACTGACCGTAAATCACCTACAGAACAATCACTGTCCAATTATGAAAGGACTGACCGTAAATCACCTACAGAACAATCACTATCCAATTATTAAAGGACTGACCGTAAATCACCTACAGAACAATCACTGTCCAATTATTAAAGGACTGACTGTAAATCACCTACAGAACAATCACTGTCAATTATTAAAGGACTGACCGTAAATCACCTACAGAACAATCACTGTCCAATTATTAAAGGACTGACCATAAATCACAGACAGAACAATCACTGTCCAATTATTAAAGGACTGACCGTAAATCACCTACAGAACAATCACTGTCCAATTATTAAAGGACTGACCGTAAATCACCTACAGAACAATCACTGTCCAATTATTAAAGGACTGACTGTAAATCACCTACAGAACAATCACTGTCAATTATTAAAGGACTGACCGTAAATCACCTACAGAACAATCACTGTCCAATTATTAAAGGACTGACTGTAAATCACCTACAGAACAATCACTGTCCAATTATTAAAGGACTGACTGTAAATCACCTACAGAACAATCACTGTCCAATTATTAAAGGACTGACCATAAATCACAGACAGAACAATCACTGTCCAATTATTAAAGGACTGACCGTAAATCACCTACAGAACAATCACTATCCAATTATTAAAGGACTGACCATAAATCACCTACAGAACAATCACTATCCAATTATTAAAGGACTGACCGAAAATCACCTACAGAACAATCACCGTCCAATTATTAAAAGACTGACCGTAAATCACCTACAGAACAATCACTGTCCAATTATTAAAAGACTGACCGTAAATCACCTACAGAACAATCACTATCCAATTATTAAAGGACTGACCGTAAAACACCTACAGAACAATCACCGTCCAATTATTAAAAGACTGACCGTAAATCACCTACAGAACAATCACTGTCCAATTATTAAAGGACTGACCGTAAATCACCTACAGAACAATCACTGTCCAATTATTAAAGGACTGACCGTAAATCACCTACAGAACAATCACTGTCCAATTATTAAAGGACTGACCGTAAATCACCTACAGAACAATCACTGTCCAATTATTAAAGGACTGACCGTAAATCACCTACAGAACAATCACTGTCCAATTATTAAATCACTGACCGTAAATCACCTACAGAACAATCACTGTCCAATTATTAAAGGACTGACCGTAAATCACCTACAGAACAATCACTGTCCAATTATTAAAGGACTGACCGTAAATCACCTACAGAACAATCACTGTCCAATTATTAAAGGACTGACCGTAAATCACCTACAGAACAATCACTGTCCAATTATTAAATCACTGACCGTAAATCACCTACAGAACAATCACTGTACTATTATTAAAGGACTGACCGTAAATCACCTACAGAACAATCACTGTCCAATTATTAAATCACTGACCGTAAATCACCTACAGAACAATCACTGTGCAATTATTAAAGGACTGACCGTAAATCACCTACAGAACAATCACTGTCCAATTATTAAAGGACTGACCGTAAATCACCTACAGAACAATCACTGTCCAATTATTAAAGGACTGACCGTAAATCACCTACAGAACAATCACTGTCCAATTATTAAAGGACTGACCGTAAATCACCTACAGAACAATCACTATCCAATTATTAAAGGACTGACCGTAAATCACCTACAGAACAATCACTATCCTATTATTAAAGGACTGACCGTAAATCACCTACAGAACAATCACTGTCAATTATTAAAGGACTGACCGTAAATCACCGACAGAACAATCATTATCCAATTATTAAAGGACTGACCGTAAATCACCTACAGAACAATCACTGTCAATTATTAAAGGACTGACCGTAAATCACCGACAGAACAATCATTATCCAATTATTAAAGGACTGACCGTAAATCACCTACAGAACAATCACTATCCTATTATTAAAGGACTGACCGTAAATCACCTACAGAACAATCACTGTCCAATTATTAAAGGACTGACCGTAAATCACCTACAGAACAATCACTGTCCAATTATTAAAGGACTGACCGTAAATCACCTACAGAACAATCACTATCCAATTATTAAAGGACTGACCGTAAATCACCTACAGAACAATCACTGTCCAATTATTAAAGGACTGACCGTAAATCACCTACAGAACAATCACTGTCCAATTATTAAAGGACTGACCGTAAATCACCGACAGAACAATCATTATCCAATTATTAAAGGAATGACCGTAAATCACCTACAGAACAATCACTGTACTATTATTAAAGGACTGACCGTAAATCACCTACAGAACAATCACTGTCCAATTATTAAAGGACTGACCGTAAATCACCTACAGAACAATCACTGTCCAATTATTAAAGGACTGACCGTAAATCACCTACAGAACAATCACTGTCCAAATATTAAAGGACTGACCGTAAATCACCTACAGAACAATCACTGTCCAATTATTAAATCACTGACCGTAAATCACCTACAGAACAATCACTGTCCAATTATTAAAGGACTGACCGTAAATCACCTACAGAACAATCACTGTCCAATTATTAAAGGACTGACCGTAAATCACCTACAGAACAATCACTGTCCAATTATTAAAGGACTGACCTTAAATCACCTACAGAACAATCACTATCCAATTATTAAAGGACTGACCGTAAATCACCTACAGAACAATCACTGTCCAATTATTAAAGGACTGACCGTAAATCACCTACAGAACAATCACTGACAATTATTAAAGGACTGACCGTAAATCACCTACAGAACAATCACTGTCCAATTATTAAAGGACTGACCGTAAATCACCTACAGAACAATCACTATCCAATTATTAAAGGACTGACCGTAAATCACCTACAGAACAATCACTGTCCAATTATTAAAGGACTGACCGTAAATCACCTACAGAACAATCACTGTCCAAATATTAAAGGACTGACCGTAAATCACCTACAGAACAATCACTGTCCAATTATTAAATCACTGACCGTAAATCACCTACAGAACAATCACTGTCCAATTATTAAAGGACTGACCGTAAATCACCTACAGAACAATCACTGTCCAATTATTAAAGGACTGACCGTAAATCACCGACAGAACAATCACTGTGAATTATTAAAGGACTGACAGTAAATCACCTACAGAACAATCACTGTCCAATTATTAAAGGACTGACCGTAAATCACCTACAGAACAATCACTGTCCAATTATTAAAGGACTGACCGTAAAACACCTACAGAACAATCACCGTCCAATTATTAAAAGACTGACCGTAAATCACCTACAGAACAATCACTGTCCAATTATTAAAGGACTGACCGTAAATCACCTACAGAACAATCACTGTCCAATTATTAAAGGACTGACCGTAAATCACCTACAGAACAATCACTGTCCAATTATTAAAGGACTGACCGTAAATCACCTACAGAACAATCACTGTCCAATTATTAAAGGACTGACCGTAAATCACCTACAGAACAATCACTGTCCAATTATTAAATCACTGACCGTAAATCACCTACAGAACAATCACTGTCCAATTATTAAAGGACTGACCGTAAATCACCTACAGAACAATCACTGTCCAATTATTAAAGGACTGACCGTAAATCACCTACAGAACAATCACTGTCCAATTATTAAAGGACTGACCGTAAATCACCTACAGAACAATCACTGTCCAATTATTAAATCACTGACCGTAAATCACCTACAGAACAATCACTGTACTATTATTAAAGGACTGACCGTAAATCACCTACAGAACAATCACTGTCCAATTATTAAATCACTGACCGTAAATCACCTACAGAACAATCACTGTGCAATTATTAAAGGACTGACCGTAAATCACCTACAGAACAATCACTGTCCAATTATTAAAGGACTGACCGTAAATCACCTACAGAACAATCACTGTCCAATTATTAAAGGACTGACCGTAAATCACCTACAGAACAATCACTGTCCAATTATTAAAGGACTGACCGTAAATCACCTACAGAACAATCACTATCCAATTATTAAAGGACTGACCGTAAATCACCTACAGAACAATCACTATCCTATTATTAAAGGACTGACCGTAAATCACCTACAGAACAATCACTGTCAATTATTAAAGGACTGACCGTAAATCACCGACAGAACAATCATTATCCAATTATTAAAGGACTGACCGTAAATCACCTACAGAACAATCACTGTCAATTATTAAAGGACTGACCGTAAATCACCGACAGAACAATCATTATCCAATTATTAAAGGACTGACCGTAAATCACCTACAGAACAATCACTATCCTATTATTAAAGGACTGACCGTAAATCACCTACAGAACAATCACTGTCCAATTATTAAAGGACTGACCGTAAATCACCTACAGAACAATCACTGTCCAATTATTAAAGGACTGACCGTAAATCACCTACAGAACAATCACTATCCAATTATTAAAGGACTGACCGTAAATCACCTACAGAACAATCACTGTCCAATTATTAAAGGACTGACCGTAAATCACCTACAGAACAATCACTGTCCAATTATTAAAGGACTGACCGTAAATCACCGACAGAACAATCATTATCCAATTATTAAAGGAATGACCGTAAATCACCTACAGAACAATCACTGTACTATTATTAAAGGACTGACCGTAAATCACCTACAGAACAATCACTGTCCAATTATTAAAGGACTGACCGTAAATCACCTACAGAACAATCACTGTCCAATTATTAAAGGACTGACCGTAAATCACCTACAGAACAATCACTGTCCAAATATTAAAGGACTGACCGTAAATCACCTACAGAACAATCACTGTCCAATTATTAAATCACTGACCGTAAATCACCTACAGAACAATCACTGTCCAATTATTAAAGGACTGACCGTAAATCACCTACAGAACAATCACTGTCCAATTATTAAAGGACTGACCGTAAATCACCTACAGAACAATCACTGTCCAATTATTAAAGGACTGACCTTAAATCACCTACAGAACAATCACTATCCAATTATTAAAGGACTGACCGTAAATCACCTACAGAACAATCACTGTCCAATTATTAAAGGACTGACCGTAAATCACCTACAGAACAATCACTGACAATTATTAAAGGACTGACCGTAAATCACCTACAGAACAATCACTGTCCAATTATTAAAGGACTGACCGTAAATCACCTACAGAACAATCACTATCCAATTATTAAAGGACTGACCGTAAATCACCTACAGAACAATCACTGTCCAATTATTAAAGGACTGACCGTAAATCACCTACAGAACAATCACTGTCCAAATATTAAAGGACTGACCGTAAATCACCTACAGAACAATCACTGTCCAATTATTAAATCACTGACCGTAAATCACCTACAGAACAATCACTGTCCAATTATTAAAGGACTGACCGTAAATCACCTACAGAACAATCACTGTCCAATTATTAAAGGACTGACCGTAAATCACCGACAGAACAATCACTGTGAATTATTAAAGGACTGACAGTAAATCACCTACAGAACAATCACTGTCCAATTATTAAAGGACTGACCGTAAATCACCTACAGAACAATCACTGTCCAATTATTAAAGGACTGACCGTAAATCACCTACAGAACAATCACTGTCCAATTATTAAAGTACTGACCGTAAATCACCTACAGAACAATCACTGTCCAATTATTAAAGGACTGACCGTAAATCACCTACAGAACAATCACTGTCCAATTATTAAAGGACTGACCGTAAATCACCGACAGAACAATCACTGTCCAATTATTAAAGGACTGAACGTAAATCACCGACAGAACAATCACTGTCCAATTATTAAAGGACTGAGCGTAAATCACCTACAGAACAATCACTGTCCAATTATTAAAGGACTGACCGTAAATCACCTACAGAACAATCACTGTCCAATTATTAAAGGACTGACCTTAAATCACCTACAGAACAATCACTGTCCAATTATTAAAGGACTGACCGTAAATCACCTACAGAACAATCACTATCCAATTATTAAAGGACTGACCGTAAATCACCTACAGAACAATCACTATCCAATTATTAAAGGACTGACCGTAAATCACCTACAGAACAATCACTGTCCAATTATTAAAGGACTGACCGTAAATCACCTACAGAACAATCACTGTCCAATTATTAAAGGACTGACCGTAAATCCCCGACAGAACAATCACTGTCCAATTATTAAAGGACTGACCGTAAATCAACTACAGAACAATCACTGTCCAATTATTAAAGGACTGACCGTAAATCACCTACAGAACAATCACTATCCAATTATTAAAGGACTGACCGTAAATCACCTACAGAACAATCACTGTCCAATTATTAAAGGACTGACCGTAAATCACCTACAGAACAATCACTATCCAATTATTAAAGGACTGACCGTAAATCACCTACAGAACAATCACTATCCAATTATTAAAGGACTGACCGTAAATCACCTACAGAACAATCACTGTCCAATTATTAAAGGACTGACCGTAAATCACCTACAGAACAATCACTGTCCAATTATTAAAGGACTGACCGTAAATCACCTACAGAACAATCACTGTCCAATTATTAAATCACTGACCGTAAATCACCTACAGAACAATCACTATCCAATTATTAAAGGTCTGACCGTAAATCACCTACAGACCAATCACTGTCCAATTATTAAAGGACTGACCGTAAATCACCTACAGAACAATCACTGTCCAATTATTAAATCACTGACCGTAAATCACCTACAGAACAATCACTATCCAATTATTAAAGGTCTGACCGTAAATCACCTACAGACCAATCACTATCCAATTATTAAAGGTCTGACCGTAAATCACCTACAGAACAATCACTATCCAATTATTAAAGGACTGACCGTAAATCACCTACAGAACAATCACTGTCCAATTATTAAAGGACTGACCGTAAATCACCTACAGAACAATCACTATCCAATTATTAAAGGACTGACCGTAAATCACCTACAGAACAATCACTGTCCAATTATTAAATCACTGACCGTAAATCACCTACAGAACAATCACTGTCCAATTATTAAAGGACTGACCGTAAATCACCTACAGAACAATCACTATCCAATTATTAAAGGACTGACCGTAAATCACCTACAGAACAATCACTATCCAATTATTAAAGGACTGACCGTAAATCACCTACAGAACAATCACTATCCAATTATTAAAGGACTGACCGTAAATCACCTACAGAACAATCACTGTCCAATTATTAAATCACTGACCGTAAATCACCTACAGAACAATCACTATCCAATTATTAAAGGTCTGACCGTAAATCACCTACAGAACAATCACTGTCCAATTATTAAAGGACTGACCGTAAATCACCTACAGAACAATCACTATCCAATTATTAAAGGTCTGACCGTAAATCACCTACAGACCAATCACTATCCAATTATTAAAGGTCTGACCGTAAATCACCTACAGAACAATCACTATCCAATTATTAAAGGACTGACCGTAAATCACCTACAGAACAATCACTATCCAATTATTAAAGGACTGACAGTAAATCACCTACAGAACAATCACTGTCCAATTATTAAAGGACTGACCGTAAATCACCTACAGAACAATCACTATCCAATTATTAAAGGACTGACCGTAAATCACCTACAGAACAATCACTATCCAATTATTAAAGGACTGACAGTAAATCACCTACAGAACAATCACTGTCCAATTATTAAAGGACTGACCGTAAATCACCTACAGAACAATCACTGTCCAATTATTAAATCACTGACCGTAAATCACCTACAGAACAATCACTATCCAATTATTAAAGGACTGACCGTAAATCACCTACAGAACAATCACTGTCCAATTATTAAATCACTGACCGTAAATCACCTACAGAACAATCACTATCCAATTATTAAAGGACTGACCGTAAATCACCTACAGAACAATCACTATCCAATTATTAAAGGACTGACCGTAAATCACCTACAGAACAATCACTATCCAATTATTAAAGGACTGACCATAAATCACCTACAGAACAATCACTGTCCAATTATTAAAGGACTGACCATAAATCACCTACAGAACAATCACTATCCAATTATTAAAGGACTGACAGTAAATCACCTACAGAACAATCACTATCCAATTATTAAAGGTCTGACCGTAAATCACCTACAGAACAATCACTGTCCAATTATTAAAGGACTGACCGTAAATCACCTACAGAACAATCACTATCCAATTATTAAAGGTCTGACCGTAAATCACCTACAGACCAATCACTATCCAATTATTAAAGGTCTGACCGTAAATCACCTACAGAACAATCACTATCCAATTATTAAAGGTCTGACCGTAAATCACCTACAGAACAATCACTGTCCAATTATTAAAGGACTGACCGTAAATCACCTACAGAACAATCACTATCCAATTATTAAAGGTCTGACCGTAAATCACCTACAGAACAATCACTGTCCAATTATTAAAGGACTGACCGTAAATCACCTACAGAACAATCACTATCCAATTATTAAAGGTCTGACCGTAAATCACCTACAGAACAATCACTATCCAATTATTAAAGGACTGACCGTAAATCACCTACAGAACAATCACTATCCAATTATTAAAGGACTGACAGTAAATCACCTACAGAACAATCACTGTCCAATTATTAAAGGACTGACCGTAAATCACCTACAGAACAATCACTGTCCAATTATTAAAGGACTGACCGTAAATCACCTACAGAACAATCACTATCCAATTATTAAAGGACTGACCGTAAATCACCTACAGAACAATCACTATCCAATTATTAAAGGACTGACCGTAAATCACCTACAGAACAATCACTGTCCAATTATTAAAGGACTGACCGTAAATCACCTACAGAACAATCACTATCCAATTATTAAAGGACTGACCGTAAATCACCGACAGAACAATCACTATCCAATTATTAAAGGTCTGACCGTAAATCACCTACAGAACAATCACTATCCAATTATTAAAGGACTGACCGTAAATCACCGACAGAACAATCACTATCCAATTATTAAAGGTCTGACCGTAAATCACCGACAGAACAATCACTATCCAATTATTAAAGGTCTGACCGTAAATCACCTACAGAACAATCACTGTACTATTAATCAAGGACTGACCGTAAATCACCTACAGAACAATCACTGTCCAATTATTAAATCACTGACCGTAAATCACCTACAGAACAAACACTGTCCAATTATTAAAGGACTGACCGTAAATCACCTACAGAACAATCACTGTCCAATTATTAAAGGACTGAACGTAAATCACCTACAGAACAATCACTGTCCAATTATTAAAGGACTGACCGTAAATCACCTACAGAACAATCACTGTCCAATTATTAAAGGACTGAACGTAAATCACCTACAGAACAATCACTGTCCAATTATTAAAGGACTGACCGTAAATCACCTACAGAACAATCACTGTCCAATTATTAAATCACTGACCGTAAATCACCTACAGAACAATCACTGTCCAATTATTAAAGTACTGACCGTAAATCACCTACAGAACAATCACTGTCCAATTATTAAAGGACTGACCGTAAATCACCTACAGAACAATCACTGTCCAATTATTAAAGGACTGACCGTAAATCACCTACAGAACAATCACTGTCCAATTATTAAAGGACTGACCGGAAATCAACTACAGAACAATCGCTGTCCAATTATTAAAGGACTGACCGTAAATCACCTACAGAACAATCACTGTCCAATTATTAAAGGACTGACCGTAAATCACCTACAGAACAATCACTGTCCAATTATTAAAGGACTGACCGTAAATCACCTACAGAACAATCACTGTCCAATTATTAAAGGACTGACCGTAAATCACCTACAGAACAATCACTGTCCAATTATTAAAGGACTGACCATAAATCACCTACAGAACAATCACTGTCAATTATTAAAGGACTGACCGTAAATCACCTACAGAACAATCACTGTCCAATTATTAAAGGACTGACCGTAAATCACCTACAGAACAATCACTGTCCAATTATTAAAGGACTGACCGTAAATCACCTACAGAACAATCACTGTCCAATTATTAAAGGACTGACCGGAAATCAACTACAGAACAATCGCTGTCCAATTATTAAAGGACTGACCGTAAATCACCTACAGAACAATCACTGTCCAATTATTAAAGGACTGACCGTAAATCACCTACAGAACAATCACTGTCCAATTATTAAAGGACTGACCGGAAATCAACTACAGAACAATCGCTGTCCAATTATTAAAGGACTGACCGTAAATCACCTACAGAACAATCACTGTCCAATTATTAAAGGACTGACCGTAAATCACCTACAGAACAATCACTGTCCAATTATTAAAGGACTGACCGTAAATCACCTACAGAACAATCACTGTCCAATTATTAAAGGACTGACCGTAAATCACCTACAGAACAATCACTGTCCAATTATTAAAGGACTGACCGTAAATCACCTACAGAACAATCACTGTTCAATTATTAAAGGACTGACCGTAAATCACCTACAGAACAATCACTATCCAATTATTAAAGGACTGACCGTAAATCACCTGCAGAACAATCATTATCCAATTATTAAAGGACTGACCGTAAATCACCTACAGAGCAATCACTATCCAATTATTAAAGGACTGACTGTAAATCACCTACAGAACAATCACTGACCAATTATTAAAGGACTGACCGTAAATCACCTACAGAACAATCGCTATCCAATTATTAAAGGACTGACCGTAAATCACCTACAGAACAATCACTGTCCAATTATTAAAGGACTGACCGTAAATCACCTACAGAACAATCACTGTCCAATTATTAAAGGACTGGCAGTAAATCACCTACAGAACAATCACTGTCCAATTATTAAAGGACTGACCGTAAATCACCTACAGAACAATCACTATCCAATTATTAAAGGACTGACCGTAAATCACCGACAGAACAATCACTGTCCAATTATTAAAGGACTGACCGTAAATCACCTACAGAACAATCACTGTCCAATTATTAAAGGACTGACCGTAAATCACCTACAGAACAATCACTGTCCAATTATTAAAGGACTGACCGTAAATCACCTACAGAACAATCACTATCCAATTATTAAAGGACTGACCGTAAATCACCTACAGAACAATCACTGTCCAATTATTAAAGGACTGACCGTAAATCACCTACAGAACAATCACTGTCCAATTATTAAAGGACTGACCGTAAATCACCTACAGAACAATCACTGTCCAATTATTAAAGGACTGACCGTAAATCACCGACAGAACAATCACTGTCCAATTATTAAAGGACTGACCGTAAATCACCTACAGAACAATCACTGTCCAATTATTAAAGGACTGACCGTAAATCACCTACAGAACAATCACTGTCCAATTATTAAAGGACTGACCGTAAGTCACCTACAGAACAATCACTGTCCAATTATTAAAGGACTGACCGTAAATCACAGACAGAACAATCACTGTCCAATTATTAAAGGACTGACCGTAAGTCACCTACAGAACAATCACTGTCCAATTATTAAAGGACTGACCGTAAATCACCTACAGAACAATCACTGTCCAATTATTAAAGGACTGACCGTAAATCACCTACAGAACAATCACTATCCAATTATTAAAGGACTGACCGTAAATCACCTACAGAACAATCACTGTCCAATTATTAAAGGACTGACCGTAAATCACCTACAGAACAATCACTATCCAATTATTAAAGGACTGACCGTAAATCACCTACAGAACAATCACTGTCCAATTATTAAAGGACTGACCGTAAATCACCGACAGAACAATCACTATCCAATTATTAAAGGACTGACCGTAAATCACCTACAGAACAATCACTGTCCAATTATTAAAGGACTGACCGTAAATCACCTACAGAACAATCACTGTCCAATTATTAAAAGACTGACCGTAAATCACCTACAGAACAATCACTGTCCAATTATTAAAGGACTGACCGTAAATCACCTACAGAACAATCACTGTCCAATTATTAAAGGACTGACCGTAAATCACCTACAGAACAATCACTGTCCAATTATTAAAAGACTGACCGTAAATCACCTACAGAACAATCACTGTCCAATTATTAAAGGACTGACCGTAAATCACCTACAGAACAATCACTATCCAATTATTAAAGGACTGACCGTAAATCACCGACAGAACAATCACTGTCCAATTATTAAAGGACTGACCGTAAATCACCTACAGAACAATCACTATCCAATTATTAAAGGAGTGTCCGAAAATCACCTACAGAACAATCACTGTCCAATTATTAAAGGATTGACCGTAAATCACCTACAGAACAATCACTGTCCAATTATTAAAGGACTGACCGTAAATCACCTACAGAACAATCACTGTCCAATTATTAAAGGACTGACCGTAAATCACCTACAGAACAATCACTGTCCAATTATTAAAGGACTGACCGTAAATCACCTACAGAACAATCACTGTCCAATTATTAAAGGACTGACTGTAAATCACCTACAGAACAATCACTGTCCAATTACTAAAGGACTGACCGTAAATCACCTACAGAACAATCACTGTCCAATTATTAAAGGACTGACCGTAAATCACCTACAGAACAATCACTGTCCAATTATTAAAGGACTGACTGTAAATCACCTACAGAACAATCACTGTCAATTATTAAAGGACTGACCGTAAATCACCTACAGAACAATCACTGTCCAATTATTAAAGGACTGACCATAAATCACCTACAGAACAATCACTATCCAATTATTAAAGGACTGACCATAAATCACCTACAGAACAATCACTGTCCAATTATTAAAGGACTGACCGTAAATCACCTACAGAACAATCACTGTTAATTATTAAAGGACTGACCGTAAATCACCTACAGAACAATCACTGTCCAATTATTAAAGGACTGACCGTAAATCACCTACAGAACAATCACTGTCCTATTATTAAAGGACTGACCGTAAAGCACCTACAGAACAATCACCGTCCAATTATTAAAAGACTGACCGTAAATCACCTACAGAACAATCACTGTCCAATTATTAAAGGACTGACCGAAAATCACCTACAGAACAATCACTGTCAATTATTAAAGGACTGATCGTAAATCACCTACAGAACAATCACTATCCTATTATTAAAGGACTGACCGTAAATCACCTACAGAACAATCACCGTCCAATTATTAAAAGACTGACCGTAAATCACCTACAGAACAATCACTGTCCAATTATTAAAGGACTGACCGAAAATCACCTACAGAACAATCACCGTCCAATTATTAAAGGACTGACCGTAAATCACCTACAGAACAATCACTGTCAATTATTAAAGGACTGACCGTAAATCACCGACAGAACAATCATTATCCAATTATTAAAGGACTGACCGTAAATCACCTACAGAACAATCTCTGTACTATTATTAAAGGACTGACCGTAAATCACCTACAGAACAATCACTGTCCAATTATGAAAGGACTGACCGTAAATCACCTACAGAACAATCACTGTCCAATTATTAAAGGACTGACTGTAAATCACCTACAGAACAATCACTGTCAATTATTAAAGGACTGACCGTAAATCACCTACAGAACAATCACTGTCCAATTATTAAAGGACTGACCATAAATCACAGACAGAACAATCACTGTCCAATTATTAAAGGACTGACCGTAAATCACCTACAGAACAATCACTGTCCAATTATTAAAGGACTGACCGTAAATCACCTACAGAACAATCACTGTCCAATTATTAAAGGACTGACTGTAAATCACCTACAGAACAATCACTGTCAATTATTAAAGGACTGACCGTAAATCACCTACAGAACAATCACTGTCCAATTATTAAAGGACTGACCATAAATCACAGACAGAACAATCACTGTCCAATTATTAAAGGACTGACCGTAAATCACCTACAGAACAATCACTATCCAATTATTAAAGGACTGACCATAAATCACCTACAGAACAATCACTATCCAATTATTAAAGGACTGACCGAAAATCACCTACAGAACAATCACTGTCAATTATTAAAGGACTGACCGTAAAACACCTACAGAACAATCACCGTCCAATTATTAAAAGACTGACCGTAAATCACCTACAGAACAATCACTGTCCAATTATTAAAGGACTGACCGTAAATCACCTACAGAACAATCACTGTCCAATTATTAAAGGACTGACCGTAAATCACCTACAGAACAATCACTGTCCAATTATTAAAGGACTGACCGTAAATCACCTACAGAACAATCACTGTCCAATTATTAAAGGACTGACCGTAAATCACCTACAGAACAATCACTGTCCAATTATTAAATCACTGACCGTAAATCACCTACAGAACAATCACTGTACTATTATTAAAGGACTGACCGTAAATCACCTACAGAACAATCACAGTCCAATTATTAAATCACTGACCGTAAATCACCTACAGAACAATCACTGTCCAATTATTAAAGGACTGACCGTAAATCACCTACAGAACAATCACTGTCCAATTATTAAAGGACTGACCGTAAATCACCTACAGAACAATCACTGTCCAATTATTAAAGGACTGACCGTAAATCACCTACAGAACAATCACTGTCCAATTATTAAATCACTGACCGTAAATCACCTACAGAACAATCACTGTACTATTATTAAAGGACTGACCGTAAATCACCTACAGAACAATCACTGTCCAATTATTAAATCACTGACCGTAAATCACCTACAGAACAATCACTGTGCAATTATTAAAGGACTGACCGTAAATCACCTACAGAACAATCACTGTCCAATTATTAAAGGACTGACCGTAAATCACCTACAGAACAATCACTGTCCAATTATTAAAGGACTGACCGTAAATCACCTACAGAACAATCACTGTCCAATTATTAAAGGACTGACCGTAAATCACCTACAGAACAATCACTATCCAATTATTAAAGGACTGACCGTAAATCACCTACAGAACAATCACTATCCTATTATTAAAGGACTGACCGTAAATCACCTACAGAACAATCACTATCCAATTATTAAAGGACTGACTGTAAATCACCTACAGAACAATCACTGTCCAATTATTAAAGGACTGACCGTAAATCACCGACAGAACAATCATTATCCAATTATTAAAGGACTGACCGTAAATCACCTACAGAACAATCACTGTCAATTATTAAAGGACTGACCGTAAATCACCTACAGAACAATCACTATCCAATTATTAAAGGACTGACTGTAAATCACCTACAGAACAATCACTGTCCAATTATTAAAGGACTGACCGTAAATCACCGACAGAACAATCATTATCCAATTATTAAAGGACTGACCGTAAATCACCTACAGAACAATCACTGTCCAATTATTAAAGGACTGACCGTAAATCACCTACAGAACAATCACTGTCCAATTATTAAAGGACTGACCGTAAATCACCTACAGAACAATCACTGTCCAATTATTAAAGGACTGACCGTAAATCACCTACAGAACAATCACTATCCTATTATTAAAGGACTGACCGTAAATCACCTACAGAACAATCACTATCCAATTATTAAAGGACTGACTGTAAATCACCTACAGAACAATCACTGTCCAATTATTAAAGGACTGACCGTAAATCACCGACAGAACAATCATTATCCAATTATTAAAGGACTGACCGTAAATCACCTACAGAACAATCACTGTCAATTATTAAAGGACTGACCGTAAATCACCGACAGAACAATCATTATCCAATTATTAAAGGACTGACCGTAAATCACCTACAGAACAATCACTGTCAATTATTAAAGGACTGACCGTAAATCACCGACAGAACAATCATTATCCAATTATTAAAGGACTGACCGTAAATCACCTACAGAACAATCACTATCCTATTATTAAAGGACTGACCGTAAATCACCTACAGAACAATCACTGTCCAATTATTAAAGGACTGACCGTAAATCACCTACAGAACAATCACTGTACTATTATTAAAGGACTGACCGTAAATCACCTACAGAACAATCACTGTCCAATTATTAAAGGACTGACCGTAAATCACCTACAGAACAATCACTGTCCAATTATTAAAGGACTGACCGTAAATCACCTACAGAACAATCACTGTCCAAATATTAAAGGACTGACCGTAAATCACCTACAGAACAATCACTGTCCAATTATTAAATCACTGACCGTAAATCACCTACAGAACAATCACTGTCCAATTATTAAAGGACTGACCGTAAATCACCTACAGAACAATCACTGTCCAATTATTAAAGGACTGACCGTAAATCACCTACAGAACAATCACTGTCCAATTATTAAAGGACTGACCTTAAATCACCTACAGAACAATCACTATCCAATTATTAAAGGACTGACCGTAAATCACCTACAGAACAATCACTGTCCAATTATTAAAGGACTGACCGTAAATCACCTACAGAACAATCACTGACAATTATTAAAGGACTGACCGTAAATCACCTACAGAACAATCACTGTCCAATTATTAAAGGACTGACCGTAAATCACCTACAGAACAATCACTATCCAATTATTAAAGGACTGACCGTAAATCACCTACAGAACAATCACTGTCCAATTATTAAAGGACTGACCGTAAATCACCTACAGAACAATCACTGTCCAAATATTAAAGGACTGACCGTAAATCACCTACAGAACAATCACTGTCCAATTATTAAATCACTGACCGTAAATCACCTACAGAACAATCACTGTCCAATTATTAAAGGACTGACCGTAAATCACCTACAGAACAATCACTGTCCAATTATTAAAGGACTGACCGTAAATCACCGACAGAACAATCACTGTGAATTATTAAAGGACTGACAGTAAATCACCTACAGAACAATCACTGTCCAATTATTAAAGGACTGACCGTAAATCACCTACAGAACAATCACTGTCCAATTATTAAAGTACTGACCGTAAATCACCTACAGAACAATCACTGTCCAATTATTAAAGGACTGACCGTAAATCACCGACAGAACAATCACTGTCCAATTATTAAAGGACTGAACGTAAATCACCGACAGAACAATCACTGTCCAATTATTAAAGGACTGAGCGTAAATCACCTACAGAACAATCACTGTCCAATTATTAAAGGACTGACCGTAAATCACCTACAGAACAATCACTGTCCAATTATTAAAGGACTGACCTTAAATCACCTACAGAACAATCACTGTCCAATTATTAAAGGACTGACCGTAAATCACCTACAGAACAATCACTATCCAATTATTAAAGGACTGACCGTAAATCACCTACAGAACAATCACTATCCAATTATTAAAGGACTGACCGTAAATCACCTACAGAACAATCACTGTCCAATTATTAAAGGACTGACCGTAAATCACCTACAGAACAATCACTGTCCAATTATTAAAGGACTGACCGTAAATCCCCGACAGAACAATCACTGTCCAATTATTAAAGGACTGACCGTAAATCACCTACAGAACAATCACTGTCCAATTATTAAAGGACTGACCGTAAATCACCTACAGAACAATCACTATCCAATTATTAAAGGACTGACCGTAAATCACCTACAGAACAATCACTGTCCAATTATTAAAGGACTGACCGTAAATCACCTACAGAACAATCACTATCCAATTATTAAAGGACTGACCGTAAATCACCTACAGAACAATCACTATCCAATTATTAAAGGACTGACCGTAAATCACCTACAGAACAATCACTGTCCAATTATTAAAGGACTGACCGTAAATCACCTACAGAACAATCACTGTCCAATTATTAAAGGACTGACCGTAAATCACCTACAGAACAATCACTGTCCAATTATTAAATCACTGACCGTAAATCACCTACAGAACAATCACTATCCAATTATTAAAGGTCTGACCGTAAATCACCTACAGACCAATCACTGTCCAATTATTAAAGGACTGACCGTAAATCACCTACAGAACAATCACTGTCCAATTATTAAATCACTGACCGTAAATCACCTACAGAACAATCACTATCCAATTATTAAAGGTCTGACCGTAAATCACCTACAGACCAATCACTATCCAATTATTAAAGGTCTGACCGTAAATCACCTACAGAACAATCACTATCCAATTATTAAAGGACTGACCGTAAATCACCTACAGAACAATCACTGTCCAATTATTAAAGGACTGACCGTAAATCACCTACAGAACAATCACTATCCAATTATTAAAGGACTGACCGTAAATCACCTACAGAACAATCACTGTCCAATTATTAAATCACTGACCGTAAATCACCTACAGAACAATCACTGTCCAATTATTAAAGGTCTGACCGTAAATCACCTACAGAACAATCACTGTCCAATTATTAAAGGACTGACCGTAAATCACCTACAGAACAATCACTATCCAATTATTAAAGGTCTGACCGTAAATCACCTACAGACCAATCACTATCCAATTATTAAAGGTCTGACCGTAAATCACCTACAGAACAATCACTATCCAATTATTAAAGGACTGACCGTAAATCACCTACAGAACAATCACTATCCAATTATTAAAGGACTGACAGTAAATCACCTACAGAACAATCACTGTCCAATTATTAAAGGACTGACCGTAAATCACCTACAGAACAATCACTATCCAATTATTAAAGGACTGACCGTAAATCACCTACAGAACAATCACTGTACTATTAATCAAGGACTGACCGTAAATCACCGACAGAACAATCACTATCCAATTATTAAAGGTCTGACCGTAAATCACCTACAGAACAATCACTATCCAATTATTAAAGGACTGACCGTAAATCACCTACAGAACAATCACTGTACTATTAATCAAGGACTGACCGTAAATCACCTACAGAACAATCACTGTCCAATTATTAAATCACTGACCGTAAATCACCTACAGAACAAACACTGTCCAATTATTAAAGGACTGACCGTAAATCACCTACAGAACAATCACTGTCCAATTATTAAAGGACTGAACGTAAATCACCTACAGAACAATCACTGTCCAATTATTAAAGGACTGACCGTAAATCACCTACAGAACAATCACTGTCCAATTATTAAAGGACTGACCGTAAATCACCTACAGAACAATCACTGTACTATTAATCAAGGACTGACCGTAAATCACCTACAGAACAATCACTGTCCAATTATTAAATCACTGACCGTAAATCACCTACAGAACAAACACTGTCCAATTATTAAAGGACTGACCGTAAATCACCTACAGAACAATCACTGTCCAATTATTAAAGGACTGAACGTAAATCACCTACAGAACAATCACTGTCCAATTATTAAAGGACTGACCGTAAATCACCTACAGAACAATCACTGTCCAATTATTAAAGGACTGAACGTAAATCACCTACAGAACAATCACTGTCCAATTATTAAAGGACTGACCGTAAATCACCTACAGAACAATCACTGTCCAATTATTAAATCACTGACCGTAAATCACCTACAGAACAATCACTGTCCAATTATTAAAGGACTGAACGTAAATCACCTACAGAACAATCACTGTCCAATTATTAAAGGACTGACCGTAAATCACCTACAGAACAATCACTGTCCAATTATTAAAGGACTGAACGTAAATCACCTACAGAACAATCACTGTCCAATTATTAAAGGACTGACCGTAAATCACCTACAGAACAATCACTGTCCAATTATTAAAGGACTGACCGTAAATCACCTACAGAACAATCACTGTCCAATTATTAAATCACTGACCGTAAATCACCTACAGAACAATCACTGTCCAATTATTAAAGGACTGACCGTAAATCACCTACAGAACAATCACTGTCCAATTATTAAAGGACTGACCGTAAATCACCTACAGAACAATCACTGTCCAATTATTAAAGGACTGACCATAAATCACCTACAGAACAATCACTGTTCAATTATTAAAGGACTGACCGTAAATCACCAACAGAACAATCACTGTCCAATTATTAAATCACTGACCGTAAATCACCTACAGAACAATCACTGTCCAATTATTAAAGGACTGACCGTAAATCACCTACAGAACAATCACTGTCCAATTATTAAAGGACTGACCGTAAATCACCTACAGAACAATCACTGTCCAATTATTAAAGGACTGACCGTAAATCACCTACAGAACAATCACTGTCCAATTATTAAAGGACTGACCGTAAATCACCTACAGAACAATCACTGTCCAATTATTAAATCACTGACCGTAAATCACCTACAGAACAATCACTGTCCAATTATTAAAGGACTGACCGTAAATCACCTACAGAACAATCACTGTCCAATTATTAAAGGACTGACCGTAAATCACCTACAGAACAATCACTGTCCAATTATTAAAGGACTGACCATAAATCACCTACAGAACAATCACTGTTCAATTATTAAAGGACTGACCGTAAATCACCAACAGAACAATCACTGTCCAATTATTAAATCACTGACCGTAAATCACCTACAGAACAATCACTGTCCAATTATTAAATCACTGACCGTAAATCACCTACAGAACAATCACTGTCCAATTATTAAATCACTGACCGTAAATCACCTACAGAACAATCACTGTCCAATTATTAAAGGACTGACCGTAAATCACCTACAGAACAATCACTGTCCAATTATTAAAGGACTGACCGTAAATCACCTACAGAACAATCACTGTCCAATTATTAAAGGACTGACCATAAATCACCTACAGAACAATCACTGTCCAATTATTAAAGGACTGACCATAAATCACCTACAGAACAATCACTGTTCAATTATTAAAGGACTGACCGTAAATCACCAACAGAACAATCACTGTCCAATTATTAAATCACTGACCGTAAATCACCTACAGAACAATCACTGTCCAATTATTAAATCACTGACCGTAAATCACCTACAGAACAATCACTGTCCAATTATTAAAGGACTGACCGTAAATCACCAACAGAACAATCACTGTCCAATTATTAAATCACTGACCGTAAATCACCTACAGAACAATCACTGTCCAATTATTAAAGGACTGTCCGTAAATCACCTACAGAACAATCACTGTTCAATTATTAAAGGACTGACCGTAAATCACCAACAGAACAATCACTGTCCAATTATTAAATCACTGACCGTAAATCACCTACAGAACAATCACTGTCCAATTATTAAATCACTGACCGTAAATCACCTACAGAACAATCACTGTCCAATTATTAAAGGACTGTCCGTAAATCACCTACAGAACAATCACTGTCCAATTATTAAAGGACTGACCGTAAATCACCTACAGAACAATCACTGTCCAATTATTAAAGGACTGACCGTAAATCACCTACAGAACAATCACTGTCCAATTATTAAAGGTCTGACCGTAAATCACCTACAGAACAATCACTATCCAATTATTAAAGGACTGACCGTAAATCACCGACAGAACAATCACTGTCCAATTATTAAAGGACTGACCGTAAATCACCTACAGAACAATCACTGTAGAATTATTAAAGGACTGACCATAAATCACCTACAGAACAATCACTGTTCAATTATTAAAGGACTGACCGTAAATCACCTACAGAACAATCACTGTTCAATTATTAAAGGACTGACCGTAAATCACCTGCAGAACAATCACTGTCCAATTATTAAAGGTCTGACCGTAAATCACCTACAGAACAATCACTATCCAATTATTAAAGGACTGACCGTAAATCACCTACAGAACAATCTCTGTCCAATTATTAAAGGACTGACCGTAAATCACCTGCAGAACAATCACTATCCAATTATTAAAGGACTGACCGTAAATCACCTACAGAACAATCACTGTCCAATTATTAAAGGACTGACCGTAAATCACCTACAGAACAATCTCTGTCCAATTATTAAAGGACTGACCGTAAATCACCTACAGAACAATCACTGTACTATTAATCAAGGACTGACCGTAAATCACCGACAGAACAATCACTATCCAATTATTAAAGGACTGACCGTAAATCACCGACAGAACAATCACTATCCAATTATTAAAGGTCTGACCGTAAATCACCGACAGAACAATCACTATCCAATTATTAAAGGTCTGACCGTAAATCACCTACAGAACAATCACTGTCCAATTATTAAAGGACTGACCGTAAATCACCTACAGAACAATCACTGTCCAATTATTAAAGGTCTGACCGTAAATCACCTACAGAACAATCACTATCCAATTATTAAAGGACTGACCGTAAATCACCTACAGAACAATCACTGTACTATTAATCAAGGACTGACCGTAAATCACCGACAGAACAATCACTATCCAATTATTAAAGGTCTGACCGTAAATCACCTACAGAACAATCACTATCCAATTATTAAAGGACTGACCGTAAATCACCTACAGAACAATCACTGTACTATTAATCAAGGACTGACCGTAAATCACCTACAGAACAATCACTGTACTATTAATCAAGGACTGACCGTAAATCACCTACAGAACAATCACTGTCCAATTATTAAATCACTGACCGTAAATCACCTACAGAACAATCACTGTCCAATTATTAAAGGACTGAACGTAAATCACCTACAGAACAATCACTGTCCAATTATTAAAGGACTGACCGTAAATCACCTACAGAACAATCACTGTCCAATTATTAAATCACTGACCGTAAATCACCTACAGAACAATCACTGTCCAATTATTAAAGGACTGACCGTAAATCACCTACAGAACAATCACTGTCCAATTATTAAAGGACTGACCGTAAATCACCTACAGAACAATCACTGTCCAATTATTAAAGGACTGACCATAAATCACCTACAGAACAATCACTGTTCAATTATTAAAGGACTGACCGTAAATCACCTACAGAACAATCACTGTAGAATTATTAAAGGACTGACCGTAAATCACCTACAGAACAATCACTATCCAATTATTAAAGGACTGACCGTAAATCACCTACAGAACAATCACTATCCAATTATTAAAGGACTGACCGTAAATCACCTACAGAACAATCACTGTCCAATTATTAAAGGACTGACCGTAAATCACCTACAGAACAATCACTGTCCAATTATTAAAGGACTGACCGTAAATCCCCGACAGAACAATCACTGTCCAATTATTAAAGGACTGACCGTAAATCACCTACAGAACAATCACTGTCCAATTATTAAAGGACTGACTGTAAATCACCTACAGAACAATCACTGTCCAATTACTAAAGGACTGACCGTAAATCACCTACAGAACAATCACTGTCCAATTATTAAAGGACTGACTGTAAATCACCTACAGAACAATCACTGTCCAATTATTAAAGGAATGACCGTAAATCACCTACAGAACAATCACTGTCCAATTATTAAAGGACTGACCGTAAATCACCTACAGAACAATCACTGTCCAATTATTAAAGGACTGACTGTAAATCACCTACAGAACAATCACTGTCAATTATTAAAGGACTGACCGTAAACCACCTACAGAACAATCACTGTCCAATTATTAAAGGACTGACCATAAATCACAGACAGAACAATCACTGTCCAATTATTAAAGGACTGACCGTAAATCACCTACAGAACAATCACTGTCCAAATATTAAAGGACTGACCGTAAATCACCGACAGAACAATCACTGTCCAATTATTAAAGGACTGACCGTAAATCACCGACAGAACAATCACTGTCCAATTATTAAATCACTGACCGTAAATCACCTACAGAACAATCACTATCCAATTATTAAAGGACTGACCGTAAATCACCTACAGAACAATCACTGTCCAATTATTAAAGGACTGACCGTAAATCACCTACAGAACAATCACTGTCCAATTATTAAAGGACTGACCGTAAATCACCTACAGAACAATCACTGTCCAATTATTAAAGGACTGACCGTAAATCACCGACAGAACAATCACTGTCCAATTATTAAAGGACTGACCGTAAATCACCTACAGAACAATCACTGTACTATTATTAAAGGACTGACCGTAAATCACCTACAGAACAATCACTGTACTATTATTAAAGGACTGACCGTAAATCACCTACAGAACAATCACTGTCCAATTATTAAAGGACTGACCGTAAATCACCTACAGAACAATCACTGTCCAATTATTAAATCACTGACCGTAAATCACCTACAGAACAATCACTGTACTATTATTAAAGGACTGACCGTAAATCACCTACAGAACAATCACTGTCCAATTATTAAAGGACTGACCGTAAATCACCTACAGAACAATCACTGTTCAATTATTAAAGGACTGACCGTAATTCACCTACAGAACAATCACTATCCAATTATTAAAGGACTGACCGTAAATCACCTACAGAACAATCACTGTCCAATTATTAAAGGACTGACCGTAAATCACCTACAGAACAATCACTATCCAATTATTAAAGGACTGACCGTAAATCACCTACAGAACAATCACTGTCCAATTATTAAAGGACTGACCGTAAATCACCTACAGAACAATCACTATCCAATTATTAAAGGACTGACCGTAAATCACCTACAGAACAATCACTGTCCAATTATTAAAGGACTGACCGTAAATCACCGACAGAACAATCACTGTCCAATTATTAAAGGACTGACCGTAAATCACCTACAGAACAATCACTGTGCAATTAATAAAGGACTGACCGTAAATCACCTACAGAACAATCACTGTCCAATTATTAAATCACTGACCGTAAATCACCTACAGAACAATCACTGTACTATTATTAAAGGACTGACCGTAAATCACCTACAGAACAATCACTGTCCAATTATTAAAGGACTGACCGTAAATCACCTACAGAACAATCACTGTCCAATTATTAAAGGACTGACCGTAAATCACCTACAGAACAATCACTGTCCAATTATTAAAGGACTGACCGTAAATCACCTACAGAACAATCACTGTGCAATTATTAAAGGACTGACCGTAAATCACCTACAGAACAATCACTGTCCAATTATTAAAGGACTGACCGTAAATCACCTACAGAACAATCACTGTCCAATTATTAAAGGACTGACCGTAAATCACCTACAGAACAATCACTGTCCAATTATTAAAGGACTGACCGTAAATCACCTACAGAACAATCACTATCCAATTATTAAAGGACTGACCGTAAATCACCTACAGAACAATCACTATCCTATTATTAAAGGACTGACCGTAAATCACCTACAGAACAATCACTGTCCAATTATTAAAGGACTGACCGTAAATCACCTACAGAACAATCACTGTCCAATTATTAAAGGACTGACCGTAAATCACCTACAGAACAATCACTGTCCAATTATTAAAGGACTGACCGTAAATCACCTACAGAACAATCACTGTCCAATTATTAAAGGACTGACCGTAAATCACCTACAGAACAATCACTGTCCAATTATTAAAGGACTGACCGTAAATCACCTACAGAACAATCACTGTCCAATTATTAAAGGACTGACCGTAAATCACCTACAGAACAATCACTGTCCAATTATTAAAGGACTGACCGTAAATCACCTACAGAACAATCACTGTCCAATTATTAAAGGACTGACCGTAAATCACCTACAGAACAATCACTGTCCAATTATTAAAGGACTGACCGTAAATCACCTACAGAACAATCACTATCCTATTATTAAAGGACTGACTGTAAATCACCTACAGAACAATCACTGTCCAATTATTAAAAGACTGACCGTAAATCACCTACAGAACAATCACTATCCTATTATTAAAGGACTGACCGTAAATCACCTACAGAACAATCACTGTCCAATTATTAAAGGACTGACCGTAAATCACCTACAGAACAATCACTGTCCAATTATTAAAGGACTGACCGTAAATCACCTACAGAACAATCACTGTCCAATTATTAAAGGACTGACCGTAAATCACCTACAGAACAATCACTGTCCAATTATTAAAAGACTGACCGTAAATCACCTACAGAACAATCACTGTCCAATTATTAAAGGACTGACCGTAAATCACCTACAGAACAATCACTATCCTATTATTAAAGGACTGACCGTAAAGCACCTACAGAACAATCACCGTCCAATTATTAAAAGACTGACCGTAAATCACCTACAGAACAATCACTGTCCAATTATTAAAGGACTGACCGTAAATCACCTACAGAACAATCACTGTCAATTATTAAAGGACTGACCGTAAATCACCGACAGAACAATCATTATCCAATTATTAAAGGACTGACCGTAAATCACCTACAGAACAATCACTGTCAATTATTAAAGGACTGACCGTAAATCACCGACAGAACAATCATTATCCAATTATTAAAGGACTGACCGTAAATCACCTACAGAACAATCACTATCCTATTATTAAAGGACTGACCGTAAAGCACCTACAGAACAATCACCGTCCAATTATTAAAAGACTGACCGTAAATCACCTACAGAACAATCACTGTCCAATTATTAAAGGACTGACCGTAAATCACCTACAGAACAATCACTATCCAATTATTAAAGGACTGACCGTAAATCACCTACAGAACAATCACTGTCAATTATTAAAGGACTGACCGTAAATCACCTACAGAACAATCACCGTCCAATTATTAAAGGACTGACCGTAAATCACCGACAGAACAATCATTATCCAATTATTAAAGGACTGACCGTAAATCACCTACAGAACAATCACTGTACTATTATTAAAGGACTGACCGTAAATCACCGACAGAACAATCATTATCCAATTATTAAAGGACTGACCGTAAATCACCTACAGAACAATCACTGTCAATTATTAAAGGACTGACCGTAAATCACCGACAGAACAATCATTATCCAATTATTAAAGGAATGACCGTAAATCACCTACAGAACAATCACTGTACTATTATTAAAGGACTGACCGTAAATCACCTACAGAACAATCACTGTCCAATTATTAAAGGACTGACCGTAAATCACCTACAGAACAATCACTGTCCAATTATTAAAGGACTGACCGTAAATCACCTACAGAACAATCACTGTCCAAATATTAAAGGACTGACCGTAAATCACCTACAGAACAATCACTGTCCAATTATTAAATCACTGACCGTAAATCACCTACAGAACAATCACTGTCCAATTATTAAAGGACTGACCGTAAATCACCTACAGAACAATCACTGTCCAATTATTAAAGGACTGACCGTAAATCACCTACAGAACAATCACTGTCCAATTATTAAAGGACTGACCTTAAATCACCTACAGAACAATCACTGTCCAATTATTAAAGGACTGACCGTAAATCACCTACAGAACAATCACTATCCAATTATTAAAGGACTGACCGTAAATCACCTACAGAACAATCACTGTCCAATTATTAAAGGACTGACCGTAAATCACCTACAGAACAATCACTATCCAATTATTAAAGGACTGACCGTAAATCACCTACAGAACAATCACTGTCCAATTATTAAAGGACTGACCGTAAATCACCTACAGAACAATCACTATCCAATTATTAAAGGACTGACCGTAAATCACCTACAGAACAATCACTGTCCAATTATTAAAGGACTGACCGTAAATCACCTACAGAACAATCACTGTCCAAATATTAAAGGACTGACCGTAAATCACCTACAGAACAATCACTGTCCAATTATTAAATCACTGACCGTAAATCACCTACAGAACAATCACTGTCCAATTATTAAAGGACTGACCGTAAATCACCTACAGAACAATCACTGTCCAATTATTAAAGGACTGACCGTAAATCACCTACAGAACAATCACTATCCAATTATTAAAGGACTGACCGTAAATCACCGACAGAACAATCACTGTCCAATTATTAAAGGACTGACCGTAATTCACCAACAGAACAATCACTGTCCAATTATTAAAGGACTGACCGTAAATCACCGACAGAGCAATCACTGTCCAATTATTAAAGGACTGACCGTAAATCACCTACAGAACAATCACTATCCAATTATTAAAGGACTGACCGTAAATCACCTACAGAACAATCACTGTCCAATTATTAAAGGACTGACCGTAAATCACCTACAGAACAATCACTGTCCAATTATTAAAGGACTGACTGTAAATCACCTACAGAACAATCACTGTCCAATTATTAAAGGACTGACCGTAAATCACCTACAGAACAATCACTGTCCAATTATTAAAGGACTGACCGTAAATCACCTACAGAACAATCACTGTCCAATTATTAAAGGACTGACCATAAATCACCTACAGAACAATCACTATCCAATTATTAAAGGACTGACCATAAATCACCTACAGAACAATCACTGTCCAATTATTAAAGGACTGACCGTAAATCACCTACAGAACAATCACTGTCCAATTATTAAAGGTCTGACCGTAAATCACCTACAGAACAATCACTATCCAATTATTAAAGGACTGACCGTAAATCACCTACAGAACAATCACTATCCAATTATTAAAGGACTGACCGTAAATCACCTACAGAACAATCACTGTCCAATTATTAAAGGACAGACCATAAATCACCGACAGAACAATCACTGTCCAATTATTAAAGGACTGACCGTAAATCACCTACAGAACAATCACTGTCCAATTATTAAAGGACTGACCGTAAATCACCTACAGAACAATCACTATCCAATTATTAAAGGACTGACCGTAAATCACCTACAGAACAATCACTGTCCAATTATTAAAGGACAGACCATAAATCACCGACAGAACAATCACTGTCCAATTATTAAAGGACTGACCGTAAATCACCTACAGAACAATCACTATCCAATTATTAAAGGACTGACCGTAAATCACCTACAGAACAATCACTGTCCAATTATTAAAGGACTGACCGTAAATCACCTACAGAACAATCACTGTCCAATTATTAAAGGACTGACCGTAAATCACCTACAGAACAATCACTATCCAATTATTAAAGGACTGACCGTAAATCACCTACAGAACAATCACTATCCAATTATTAAAGGACTGACCGTAAATCACCTACAGAACAATCACTGTCCAATTATTAAAGGACTGACCGTAAATCACCTACAGAACAATCACTATCCAATTATTAAAGGACTGACCGTAAATCACCTACAGAACAATCACTGTCCAATTATTAAAGGACAGACCATAAATCACCGACAGAACAATCACTGTCCAATTATTAAAGGACTGACCGTAAATCACCTACAGAACAATCACTGTCCAATTATTAAAGGACTGACCGTAAATCACCTACAGAACAATCACTGTCCTATTATTAAAGGACTGACCGTAAATCACCTACAGAACAATCACTGTCCAATTATTAAAGGACTGACCGTAAATCACCTACAGAACAATCACTGTCCAATTATTAAAGGACTGACTGTAAATCACCTACAGAACAATCACTGTCCAATTATTAAAGGACTGACCGTAAATCACCTACAGAACAATCACTGTCCAATTATTAAAGGACTGACCGTAAATCACCTACAGAACAATCACTGTCCAATTATTAAAGGACTGACCGTAAATCACCTACAGAACAATCACTGTCCAATTATTAAAGGACTGACCGTAAATCACCTACAGAACAATCACTATCCAATTATTAAAGGACTGACCGTAAATCACCTACAGAACAATCACTGTCCAATTATTAAAGGACTGACCGTAAATCACCTACAGAACAATCACTATCCAATTATTAAAGGACTGACCGTAAATCACCTACAGAACAATCACTATCCAATTATTAAAGGACTGACCGTAAATCACCTACAGAACAATCACTATCCAATTATTAAAGGACTGACCGTAAATCACCTACAGAACAATCACTGTCCAATTATTAAAGGACTGACCGTAAATCACCTACAGAACAATCACTATCCAATTATTAAAGGACTGACCGTAAATCACCTACAGAACAATCACTATCCAATTATTAAAGGACTGACCGTAAATCACCTACAGAACAATCACTGTCCAATTATTAAAGGACTGACCGTAAATCACATACAGAACAATCACTGTCCAATTATTAAATCACTGACCGTAAATCACCTACAGAACAATCACTATCCAATTATTAAAGGACTGACCGTAAATCACCTACAGAACAATCACTGTCCAATTATTAAAGGACTGACCGTAAATCACCTACAGAACAATCACTATCCAATTATTAAAGGACTGACCGTAAATCACCTACAGAACAATCGCTATCCAATTATTAAAGGACTGACCGTAAATGACCTACAGAACAATCACTATCCAATTATTAAAGGACTGACCGTAAATCACCTACAGAACAATCACTGTCCAATTATTAAAGGACTGACCGTAAATCACCTACAGAACAATCACTGTCCAATTATTAAAGGACTGACCGTAAATCACCTACAGAACAATCACTGTCCAATTATTAAAGGACTGACCGTAAATCACCGACAGAACAATCGCTGTCCAATTATTAAAGTACTGACCGTAAATCACCTACAGAACAATCGCTATCCAATTATTAAAGGACTGACCATAAATCACCTACAGAACAATCACTGTCCAATTATTAAAGGACTGACCGTAAATCACCGACAGAACAATCGCTGTCCAATTATTAAAGTACTGACCGTAAATCACCTACAGAACAATCGCTATCCAATTATTAAAGGACTGACCGTAAATCACCTACAGAACAATCACTGTCCAATTATTAAAGGACTGACCGTAAATCACCTACAGAACAATCACTGTCCAATTATTAAAGGACTGACAGTAAATCACCTACAGAACAATCACTGTCCAATTATTAAAGGACTGACCGTAAATCACCTACAGAACAATCACAGTCCAATTATTAAAGGACTGACCGTAAATCACCTACAGAACAATCACTGTCCAATTATTAAAGGACTGACCGTAAATGACCTACAGAACAATCACTATCCAATTATTAAAGGACTGACCATAAATCACCTACAGAACAATCACTGTCCAATTATTAAAGGACTGACCGTAAATCACCTACAGAACAATCACTGTCCAATTATTAAAGGACTGACCGTAAATCACCTACAGAACAATCACTGTCCAATTACTAAAGGACTGACCGTAAATCACCTACAGAACAATCACTATCCAATTATTAAAGGACTGACCGTAAATCACCTACAGAACAATCACTGTCCAATTATTAAAGGACTGACTGTAAATCACCTACAGAACAATCACTATCCAATTATTAAAGGACTGACCGTAAATGACCTACAGAACAATCACTATCCAATTATTAAAGGACTGACCGTAAATCACCTACAGAACAATCACTATCCAATTATTAAAGGACTGACCGTAAATCACCTACAGAACAATCACTATCCAATTATTAAAGGACTGACCGTAAATCACCTACAGAACAATCACTGTCCAATTATTAAAGGACTGACTGTAAATCACCTACAGAACAATCACTATCCAATTATTAAAGGACTGACCGTAAATCACCTACAGAACAATCACTGTCCAATTATTAAAGGACTGACCGTAAATCACCTACAGAACAATCACTATCCAATTATTAAAGGACTGACCGTAAATCACCTACAGAACAATCACTGTCCAATTATTAAAGGACTGACTGTAAATCACCTACAGAACAATCACTATCCAATTATTAAAGGACTGACCGTAAATGACCTACAGAACAATCACTATCCAATTATTAAAGGACTGACCATAAATCACCTACAGAACAATCACTGTCCAATTATTAAAGGACTGACCGTAAATCACCTACAGAACAATCACTGTCCAATTATTAAAGGACTGACCGTAAATCACCTACAGAACAATCACTGTCCAATTATTAAAGGACTGACCGTAAATCACCTACAGAACAATCACTGTCCAATTATTAAAGGACTGACTGTAAATCACCTGCAGAACAATCACTGTCCAATTATTAAAGGACTGACCGTAAATCACCTGCAGAACAATCACTGTCCAATTATTAAAGGACTGACCGTAAATCACCTACAGAACAATCACTATCCTATTATTAAAGGACTGACCGTAAATCACCTACAGAACAATCACTGTCCAATTATTAAAGGACTGACTGTAAATCACCTGCAGAACAATCACTGTCCAATTATTAAAGGACTGACCGTAAATCACCTACAGAACAATCACTGTCCAATTATTAAAGGACTGACCGTAAATCACCTACAGAATCATCACTATCCAATTATTAAAGGACTGACCGTAAATCACCTACAGAACAATCACTGTCCAATTATTAAAGGACTGACCGTAAATCACCTACAGAACAATCACTATCCAATTATTAAAGGACTGACCGTAAATCACCTACAGAACAATCACTGTCCAATTATTAAAGGACTGACCGTAAATCACCTACAGAACAATCACTGTCCAATTATTAAAGGACTGACCGTAAATCACCTACAGAACAATCACTATCCAATTATTAAAGGACTGACTGTAAATCACCTACAGAACAATCACTATCCAATTATTAAAGGACTGACCGTAAATCACCTACAGAACAATCACTATCCAATTATTAAAGGACTGACCGTAAATCACCTACAGAACAATCACTATCCAATTATTAAAGGACTGACCGTAAATCACCGACAGAACAATCACTGTCCAATTATTAAAGGAACTGACCGTAAATCACCTACAGAACAATCACTGTCCAATTATTAAAGGACTGACCGTAAATCACCTACAGAACAATCACTGTCCAATTATTAAATGACTGACCGTAAATCACCTACAGAACAATCACTGTCCAATTATTAAAGGACTGACCGTAAATCACCTACAGAACAATCACTGTCCAATTATTAAAGGACTGACCGTAAATCACCTACAGAACAATCACTGTCCAATTATTAAAGGACTGACCGTAAATCACCTACAGAACAATCACTGTCCAATTATTAAAGGACTGACCGTAAATCACCTACAGAACAATCACTATCCAATTATTAAAGGACTGACCGTAAATCACCTACAGAACAATCACTGTCCAATTATTAAAGGACTGACCGTAAATCACCTACAGAACAATCACTATCCAATTATTAAAGGACTGACCGTAAATCACCTACAGAACAATCACTGTCCTATTATTAAAGGACTGACCGTAAATCACCTACAGAACAATCACTATCCAATTATTAAAGGACTGACCGTAAATCACCTACAGAACAATCACTGTCCTATTATTAAAGGACTGACCGTAAATCACCTACAGAACAATCACTGTCCTATTATTAAAGGACTGACCGTAAATCACCTACAGAACAATCACTGTCCAATTATTAAAGGACTGACCGTAAATCACCTACAGAACAATCACTATCCAATTATTAAAGGACTGACCGTAAATCACCTACAGAACAATCACTGTCCAATTATTAAAGAACTGACTGTAAATCACCTACAGAACAATCACTGTCCAATTATTAAAGAACTGACTGTAAATCACCTACAGAACAATCACTGTCCAATTATTAAAGAACTGACTGTAAATCACCTACAGAACAATCACTGTCCAATTATTAAAGAACTGACTGTAAATCACCTACAGAACAATCACTGTCCAATTATTAAAGGACTGACCGTAAATCACCGACAGAACAATCACTGTCCAATTATTAAAGAACTGACTGTAAATCACCTACAGAACAATCACTGTCCAATTATTAAAGAACTGACTGTAAATCACCTACAGAACAATCACTGTCCAATTATTAAAGAACTGACCGTAAATCACCTACAGAACAATCACTGTCCAATTATTAAAGGACTGACCGTAAATCACCTACAGAACAATCACTATCCAATTATTAAAGGACTGACCGTAAATCACCTACAGAACAATCACTGTCCAATTATTAAAGAACTGACTGTAAATCACCTACAGAACAATCACTGTCCAATTATTAAAGGACTGACCGTAAATCACCTACATAACAATCACTGTCCAATTATTAAAGAACTGACTGTAAATCACCTACAGAACAATCACTGTCCAATTATTAAAGGACTGACCGTAAATCACCTACAGAACAATCACTATCCAATTATTAAAGGACTGACCGTAAATCACCTACAGAACAATCATTGTCCAATTATTAAAGGACTGACCGTAAATCACCTACAGAACAATCACTGTCCAATTATTAAAGGACTGACCGTAAATCACCTACAGAACAATCACTCTCCAATTATTAAAGGTCTGACCGTAAATCACCGACAGAACAATCACTATCCAATTATTAAAGGACTGACCGTAAATCACCTACAGAACAATCACTGTCCTATTATTAAAGGACTGACCGTAAATCACCTACAGAACAATCACTCTCCAATTATTAAAGGTCTGACCGTAAATCACCGACAGAACAATCACTATCCAATTATTAAAGGACTGACCGTAAATCACCTACAGAACAATCACTGTCCAATTATTAAAGGACTGACCGTAAATCACCTACAGAACAATCACTGTCCAATTATTAAAGGACTGACCGTAAATCACCTACAGAACAATCACTGTCCAATTATTAAAGGACTGACCGTAAATCACCTACAGAACAATCACTGTCCAATTATTAAAGGACTGACCGTAAATCACCTACAGAACAATCACTGTCCAATTATTAAAGGACTGACCGTAAATCACCTACAGAACAATCACTGTCCAATTATTAAAGGACTGACCGTAAATCACCTACAGAACAATCACTGTCCAATTATTAAAGGACTGACCGTAAATCACCTACAGAACAATCACTGTCCAATTATTAAAGGACTGACCGTAAATCACCGACAGAACAATCACTGTCCAATTATTAAAGGACTGACTGTAAATCACCTACAGAACAATCACTGTCCAATTATTAAAGGACTGACCGTAAATCACCTACAGAACAATCACTGTCCAATTATTAAAGGACTGACCGTAAATCACCTACAGAACAATCACTATCCAATTATTAAAGGACTGACCGTAAATCACCTACAGAACAATCACTGTCCAATTATTAAAGGACTGACCGTAAATCACCTACAGAACAATCACTATCCAATTATTAAAGGACTGACCGTAAATCACCTACAGAACAATCACTGTCCTATTATTAAAGGACTGACCGTAAATCACCTACAGAACAATCACTCTCCAATTATTAAAGGTCTGACCGTAAATCACCTACAGAACAATCACTGTCCAATTATTAAAGGACTGACCGTAAATCACCTACAGAACAATCACTGTCCAATTATTAAAGGACTGACCGTAAATCACCTACAGAACAATCACTATCCAATTATTAAAGGACTGACCGTAAATCACCTACAGAACAATCACTGTCCAATTATTAAAGGACTGACCGTAAATCACCTACAGAACAATCACTGTCCAATTATTAAAGGACTGACCGTAAATCACCTACAGAACAATCACTGTCCAATTATTAAAGGACTGACCGTAAATCACCTACAGAACAATCACTGTCCAATTATTAAAGGACTGACCGTAAATCACCTACAGAACAATCACTGTCCTATTATTAAAGGACTGACCGTAAATCACCTACAGAACAATCACTCTCCAATTATTAAAGGACTGACCGTAAATCACCTACAGAACAATCACTGTCCAATTATTAAAGGACTGACCGTAAATCACCTACAGAACAATCACTGTCCAATTATTAAAGGACTGACCGTAAATCACCTACAGAACAATCACTGTCCAATTATTAAAGGACTGACCGTAAATCACCTACAGAACAATCACTGTCCAATTATTAAAGGACTGACCGTAAATCACCTACAGAACAATCTCTGTCCAATTATTAAAGGACTGACCGTAAATCACCTACAGAACAATCACTGTCCAATTATTAAAGGACTGACCGTAAATCACCTACAGAACAATCACTGTCCAATTATTAAAGGACTGACCGTAAATCACCTACAGAACAATCACTATCCAATTATTAAAGGACTGACCGTAAATCACCTACAGAACAATCACTGTCCAATTATTAAAGGACTGACCGTAAATCACCTACAGAACAATCACTGTCCAATTATTAAAGGACTGACCGTAAATCACCTACAGAACAATCACTGTCCAATTATTAAAGGACTGACCGTAAATCACCTACAGAACAATCTCTGTCCAATTATTAAAGGACTGACCGTAAATCACCAACAGAACAATCACTGTCCAATTATTAAAGGACTGACCGTAAATCACCTACAGAACAATCTCTGTCCAATTATTAAAGGACTGACCGTAAATCACCTACAGAACAATCTCTGTCCAATTATTAAAGGACTGACCGTAAATCACCTACAGAACAATCACTGTCCAATTATTAAAGGACTGACCGTAAATCACCTACAGAACAATCACTATCCAATTATTAAAGGACTGACCGTAAATCACCTACAGAACAATCACTGTCCAATTATTAAAGGACTGACCGTAAATCACCTACAGAACAATCACTGTCCAATTATTAAAGTACTGACCGTAAATCACCTACAGAACAATCACTGTCCAATTATTAAAGGACTGACCGTAAATCACCTACAGAACAATCACTGTCCAATTATTAAAGTACTGACCGTAAATCACCTACAGAACAATCACTGTCCAATTATTAAAGTACTGACCGTAAATCACCTACAGAACAATCACTGTCCAATTATTAAAGGACTGACCGTAAATCACCTACAGAACAATCACTGTCCAATTATTAAAGGACTGACCGTAAATCACCTACAGAACAATCACTGTCCAATTATTAAAGGACTGACCGTAAATCACCTACAGAACAATCACTATCCAATTATTAAAGGACTGACTGTAAATCACCTACAGAACAATCACTGTCCAATTATTAAAGTACTGACCGTAAATCACCTACAGAACAATCACTGTCCAATTATTAAAGTACTGACCGTAAATCACCTACAGAACAATCACTGTCCAATTATTAAAGGACTGACCGTAAATCACCTACAGAACAATCACTGTCCAATTATTAAAGGACTGACCGTAAATCACCTACAGAACAATCACTGTCCAATTATTAAAGGACTGACCGTAAATCACCTACAGAACAATCACTGTCCAATTATTAAAGGACTGACCGTAAATCACCTACAGAACAATCACTGTCCAATTATTAAAGGACTGACCGTAAATCACCTACAGAACAATCACTGTCCAATTATTAAAGGACTGACCGTAAATCACCTACAGAACAATCACTGTCCAATTATTAAAGGACTGACCGTAAATCACCTACAGAACAATCACTGTCCAATTATTAAAGGACTGACCGTAAATCACCTACAGAACAATCACTGTCCAATTATTAAAGTACTGACCGTAAATCACCTACAGAACAATCACTGTCCAATTATTAAAGGACTGACCGTAAATCACCTACAGAACAATCACTGTCCAATTATTAAAGGACTGACCGTAAATCACCTACAGAACAATCACTGTCCAATTATTAAAGGACTGACCGTAAATCACCTACAGAACAATCACTGTCCAATTATTAAAGGACTGACCGTAAATCACCTACAGAACAATCACTGTCCAATTATTAAAGGACTGACCGTAAATCACCTACAGAACAATTACTGTCCAATTATTAAAGGACTGACCGTAAATCACCTACAGAACAATCACTGTCCAATTATTAAAGGACTGACCGTAAATCACCTACAGAACAATCACTGTCCAATTATTAAAGGACTGACCGTAAATCACCTACAGAACAATCACTATCCAATTATTAAAGGACTGACCGTAAATCACCGACAGAACAATCACTGTCCAATTATTAAAGGACTGACCGTAAATCACCTACAGAACAATCACTGTTCAATTATTAAAGGACTGACCGTAAATCACCTACAGAACAATCACTGTCCAATTATTAAAGGACTGACCGTAAATCACCTACAGAACAATCTCTGTCCAATTATTAAAGGACTGACCGTAAATCACCAACAGAACAATCACTGTCCAATTATTAAAGGACTGACCGTAAATCACCTACAGAACAATCACTGTCCAATTATTAAAGGACTGACCGTAAATCACCTACAGAACAATCACTATCCAATTATTAAAGGACTGACCGTAAATCACCTACAGAACAATCACTATCCAATTATTAAAGGACTGACCGTAAATCACCGACAGAACAATCACTGTCCAATTATTAAAGGACTGACCGTAAATCACCTACAGAACAATCACTGTCCAATTATTAAAGGACTGACCGTAAATCACCTACAGAACAATCTCTGTCCAATTATTAAAGGACTGACCGTAAATCACCAACAGAACAATCACTGTCCAATTATTAAAGGACTGACCGTAAATCACCAACAGAACAATCACTGTCCAATTATTAAAGGACTGACCGTAAATCACCTACAGAACAATCTCTGTCCAATTATTAAAGGACTGACCGTAAATCACCTACAGAACAATCTCTGTCCAATTATTAAAGGACTGACCGTAAATCACCTACAGAACAATCACTGTCCAATTATTAAAGGACTGACCGTAAATCACCTACAGAACAATCACTGTCCAATTATTAAAGGACTGACCGTAAATCACCTACAGAACAATCACTGTCCAATTATTAAAGGACTGACCGTAAATCACCTACAGAACAATCACTATCCAATTATTAAAGGACTGACCGTAAATCACCTACAGAACAATCACTGTCCAATTATTAAAGGAGTGACCGTAAATCACCTACAGAACAATCACTGTCCAATTATTAAAGGACTGACCGTAAATCACCTACAGAACAATCACTATCCAATTATTAAAGGACTGACCGTAAATCACCTACAGAACAATCACTGTCCAATTATTAAATCACTGACCGTAAATCACCTACAGAACAATCACTGTCCAATTATTAAAGGACTGACCGTAAATCACCTACAGAACAATCACTGTCCAATTATTAAAGGACTGACCGTAAATCACCTACAGAACAATCACTGTCCAATTATTAAATCACTGACCGTAAATCACCTACAGAACAATCACTGTCCAATTATTAAAGGACTGACCATAAATCACCTACAGAACAATCACTGTCCAATTATTAAAGGACTGACCGTAAATCACCTACAGAACAATCACTGTCCAATTATTAAATCACTGACCGTAAATCACCTACAGAACAATCACTGTCCAATTATTAAAGGACTGACCGTAAATCACCTACAGAACAATCACTGTCCAATTATTAAAGGACTGACCGTAAATCACCTACAGAACAATCACTGTCCAATTATTAAATCACTGACCGTAAATCACCTACAGAACAATCACTGTCCAATTATTAAAGGACTGACCATAAATCACCTACAGAACAATCACTGTCCAATTATTAAAGGACTGACCGTAAATCACCTACAGAACAATCACTGTCCAATTATTAAAGGACTGACCGTAAATCACCTACAGAACAATCACTGTCCAATTATTAAAGGACTGACCGTAAATCACCTACAGAACAATCACTGTCCAATTATTAAAGGACTGACCGTAAATCACCTACAGAACAATCACTGTCCAATTATTAAAGGACTGACCGTAAATCACCTACAGAACAATCACTGACAATTATTAAAGGACTGACCGTAAATCACCTACAGAACAATCACTGTCCAATTATTAAAGGACTGACTGTAAATCACCTACAGAACAATCACTGTCCAATTATTAAAGGACTGACCGTAAATCACCTACAGAACAATCACTGTCCAATTATTAAAGGACTGACCATAAGTCACCTACAGAACAATCACTGACAATTATTAAAGGACTGACCGTAAATCACCTACAGAACAATCACTGTCCAATTATTAAAGGACTGACCGTAAATCACCTACAGAACAATCACTGTCCAATTATTAAAGGACTGACCGTAAATCACCTACAGAACAATCACTGTCCAATTATTAAAGGACTGACCGTAAATCACCTACAGAACAATCACTGACAATTATTAAAGGACTGACCGTAAATCAGCTACAGAACAATCACTGACAATTATTAAAGGACTGACCGTAAATCACCTACAGAACAATCACTGTCCAATTATTAAAGGACTGACCGTAAATCACCTACAGAACAATCACTGTCCAATTATTAAAGGACTGACCGTAAATCACCTACAGAACAATCACTGTCCAATTATTAAAGGACTGACCGTAAATCACCTACAGAACAATCACTATCCAATTATTAAAGGACTGACCGTAAATCACCTACAGAACAATCACTGTCCAATTATTAAAGGACTGACCGTAAATCACCTACAGAACAATCATTGTCCAATTATTAAAGGACTGACTGTAAATCACCTACAGAACAATCACTGTCCAATTATTAAAGGACTGACCGTAAATCACCTACAGAACAATCACTGTCCAATTATTAAAGGACTGACCGTAAATCACCGACAGAACAATCACTGTCCAATTATTAAAGGACTGACCGTAAATCACCTACAGAACAATCACTGTCCAATTATTAAAGGACTGACCGTAAATCACCTACAGAACAATCATTGTCCAATTATTAAAGGACTGACCGTAAATCACCTACAGAACAATCACTATCCAATTATTAAAGGACTGACCGTAAATCACCTACAGAACAATCATTGTCCAATTATTAAAGGACTGACCGTAAATCACCTACAGAACAATCACTGTCCAATTATTAAAGGACTGACCGTAAATCACCTACAGAACAATCACTATCCAATTATTAAAGGACTGACCGTAAATCACCTACAGAACAATCACTCTCCAATTATTAAAGGTCTGACCGTAAATCACCGACAGAACAATCACTGTCCAATTATTAAAGAACTGACCGTAAATCACCTACAGAACAATCACTGTCCAATTATTAAAGAACTGACCGTAAATCACCTACAGAACAATCACTATCCAATTATTAAAGGACTGACCGTAAATCACCTACAGAACAATCACTGTCCAATTATTAAAGGACTGACCGTAAATCACCTACAGAACAATCACTGTCCAATTATTAAAGGACTGACCGTAAATCACCGACAGAACAATCACTGTCCAATTATTAAAGAACTGACCGTAAATCACCTACAGAACAATCACTATCCAATTATTAAAGGACTGACCGTAAATCACCTACAGAACAATCACTGTCCAATTATTAAAGGACTGACCGTAAATCACCTACAGAACAATCACTATCCAATTATTAAAGGACTGACCGTAAATCACCTACAGAACAATCACTATCCAATTATTAAAGGACTGACCGTAAATCACCTACAGAACAATCACTGTCCAATTATTAAAGGACTGACCGTAAATCACCTACAGAACAATCACTGTCCAATTATTAAAGGACTGACCGTAAATCACCTACAGAACAATCACTATCCAATTATTAAAGGACTGACCGTAAATCACCGACAGAACAATCACTATCCAATTATTAAAGGACTGACCGTAAATCACCTACAGAACAATCATTGTCCAATTATTAAAGGACTGACCGTAAATCACCTACAGAACAATCACTGTCCTATTATTAAAGGATTGACCGTAAATCACCTACAGAACAATCACTGTCCTATTATTAAAGGACTGACCGTAAATCACCTACAGAACAATCATTGTCCAATTATTAAAGGACTGACCGTAAATCACCTACAGAACAATCACTGTCCAATTATTAAAGGACTGACTGTAAATCACCTACAGAACAATCACTGTCCAATTATTAAAGGACTGACCGTAAATCACCTACAGAACAATCACTGTCCAATTATTAAAGGACTGACCGTAAATCACCTACAGAACAATCACTGTCCAATTATTAAAGGACTGACCGTAAATCACCTACAGAACAATCACTGTCCAATTATTAAAGGACTGACCGTAAATCACCTACAGAACAATCATTGTCCAATTATTAAAGGACTGACCGTAAATCACCTACAGAACAATCACTATCCAATTATTAAAGGACTGACCGTAAATCACCTACAGAACAATCACTGTCCAATTATTAAAGGACTGACCGTAAATCACCTACAGAACAATCACTGTCCAATTATTAAAGGACTGACCGTAAATCACCTACAGAAAAATCACTGTCCAATTATTAAAGGACTGACCGTAAATCACCTACAGAACAATCACTGTCCAATTATTAAAGGACTGACCGTAAATCACCTACAGAACAATCACAGTCCAATTATTAAAGGACTGACCGTAAATCACCTACAGAACAATCACTATCCAATTATTAAAGGAATGACCGTAAATCACCTACAGAACAATCACTATCCAATTATTAAAGGACTGACCGTAAATCACCTACAGAACAATCACTGTCCAATTATTAAAGGAGTGACCGTAAATCACCTACAGAACAATCACTGTCCAATTATTAAAGGACTGACCGTAAATCACCTACAGAACAATCACTGTCCTATTATTAAAGGACTGACTGTAAATCACCTACAGAACAATCACTGTCCAATTATTAAAGGACTGACTGTAAATCACCTACAGAACAATCACTGTCCAATTATTAAAGGAATGACCGTAAATCACCTACAGAACAATCACTATCCAATTATTAAAGGACTGACCGTAAATCACCTACAGAACAATCACTGTCCAATTATTAAAGGACTGACTGTAAATCACCAACAGAACAATCACTGTCCAATTATTAAAGGACTGACCGTAAATCACCTACAGAACAATCACTGTCCAATTATTAAAGGACTGACTGTAAATCACCTACAGAACAATCACTATCCAATTATTAAAGGACTGACCGTAAATCACCTACAGAACAATCACTGTCCAATTATTAAAGGATTGACCGTAAATCACCTACAGAACAATCACTGTCCAATTATTAAAGGATTGACCGTAAATCACCTACAGAACAATCACTGTCCAATTATTAAAGGACTGACCGTAAATCACCTACAGAACAATCACTGTCCAATTATTAAAGGACTGACCGTAAATCACCTACAGAACAATCACTGTCCAATTATTAAAGGACTGACCGTAAATCACCAACAGAACAATCACTATCCAATTATTAAAGGACTGACCGTAAATCACCTACAGAACAATCACTGTCCAATTATTAAAGGACTGACCGTAAATCACCTACAGAACAATCACTGTCCAATTATTAAAGGACTGACCGTAAATCACCTACAGAACAATCACTGTCCAATTATTAAAGGACTGACCGTAAATCACCTACAGAACAATCACTGTCCAATTATTAAAGGACTGACTGTAAATCACCTACAGAACAATCACTGTCCAATTATTAAAGGACTGACTGTAAATCACCTACAGAACAATCACTGTCCAATTATTAAAGGACTGACCGTAAATCACCTACAGAACAATCACTGTCCAATTATTAAAGGACTGACTGTAAATCACCTACAGAACAATCACTGTCCAATTATTAAAGGACTGACTGTAAATCACCTACAGAACAATCACTGTCCAATTATTAAAGGACTGACTGTAAATCACCTACAGAACAATCACTGTCCAATTATTAAAGGAATGACCGTAAATCACCGACAGAACAATCACTGTCCAATTATTAAAGGACTGACCGTAAATCACCTACAGAACAATCACTGTCCAATTATTAAAGGACTGACCGTAAATCACCTACAGAACAATCACTGTCCAATTATTAAAGGACTGACCGTAAATCACATACAGAACAATCACTGTCCAATTATTAAAGTACTGACCGTAAATCACCTACAGAACAATCACTGTCCAATTATTAAAGGACTGACCGTAAATCACATACAGAACAATCACTGTCCAATTATTAAAGTACTGACCGTAAATCACCTACAGAACAATCACTGTCCAATTATTAAAGGACTGACCGTAAATCACATACAGAACAATCACTGTCCAATTATTAAAGTACTGACCGTAAATCACCTACAGAACAATCACTGTCCAATTATTAAAGGACTGACCGTAAATCACATACAGAACAATCACTGTCCAATTATTAAAGTACTGACCGTAAATCACCTACAGAACAATCACTGTCCAATTATTAAAGGACTGACCGTAAATCACATACAGAACAATCACTGTCCAATTATTAAAGTACTGACCGTAAATCACCTACAGAACAATCACTGTCCAATTATTAAAGGACTGACCGTAAATCACATACAGAACAATCACTGTCCAATTATTAAAGTACTGACCGTAAATCACCTACAGAACAATCACTGTCCAATTATTAAAGGACTGACTGTAAATCACCTACAGAACAATCACTGTCCAATTATTAAAGGAATGACCGTAAATCACCGACAGAACAATCACTGTCCAATTATTAAAGGACTGACCGTAAATCACCTACAGAACAATCACTGTCCAATTATTAAAGGACTGACCGTAAATCACCTACAGAACAATCACTGTCCAATTATTAAAGGACTGACCGTAAATCACATACAGAACAATCACTGTCCAATTATTAAAGTACTGACCGTAAATCACCTACAGAACAATCACTGTCCAATTATTAAAGGACTGACCGTAAATCACATACAGAACAATCACTGTCCAATTATTAAAGTACTGACCGTAAATCACCTACAGAACAATCACTGTCCAATTATTAAAGTACTGACCGTAAAACACCTACAGAACAATCACTGTCCAATTATTAAAGGACTGACCGTAAATCACCTACAGAACAATCACTGTCCAATTATTAAAGGACTGACCGTAAATCACATACAGAACAATCACTGTCCAATTATTAAAGTACTGACCGTAAATCACCTACAGAACAATCACTGTCCAATTATTAAAGGACTGACCGTAAATCACCTACAGAACAATCACTGTCCAATTATTAAAGGACTGACCGTAAATCACCTACAGAACAATCACTGTCCAATTATTAAAGGACTGACCGTAAATCACCTACAGAACAATCACTGTCCAATTATTAAAGGACTGACCGTAAATCACCTACAGAACAATCACTGTCCAATTATTAAAGGACTGACCGTAAATCACCTACAGAACAATCACTGTCCAATTATTAAAGGACTGACCGTAAATCACCTACAGAACAATCACTGTCCAATTATTAAAGGACTGACTGTAAATCACCTACAGAACAATCACTGTCCAATTATTAAAGGACTGACCGTAAATCACCTACAGAACAATCACTGTCCAATTATTAAAGGACTGACCGTAAATCACCTACAGAACAATCACTATCCAATTATTAAAGGACTGACCGTAAATCACCTACAGAACAATCACTGTCCAATTATTAAAGGACTGACCGTAAATCACCTACAGAACAATCACTGTCCAATTATTAAAGGACTGACCGTAAATCACCTACTGAACAATCACTGTCCAATTATTAAAGGACTGACCGTAAATCACCTACAGAACAATCACTGTCCAATTATTAAAGGAATGACCGTAAATCACCTACAGAACAATCACTGTCCAATTATTAAAGGAATGACCGTAAATCACCTACAGAACAATCACTGTCCTATTATTAAAGGACTGACCGTAAATCACCTACAGAACAATCACTGTCCAATTATTAAAGGACTGACCGTAAATCACCTACAGAACAATCACTATCCAATTATTAAAGGACTGACCGTAAATCACCGACAGAACAATCACTGTCCAATTATTAAAGGACTGACTGTAAATCACCTACAGAACAATCACTGTCCAATTATTAAAGGACTGACTGTAAATCACCTACAGAACAATCACTGTCCAATTATTAAAGGACTGACTGTAAATCACCTACAGAACAATCACTCTCCAATTATTAAAGGACTGACCGTAAATCACCGACAGAACAATCACTATCCAATTATTAAAGGACTGACCGTAAATCACCTACAGAACAATCACTGTCCAATTATTAAAGGACTGACCGTAAATCACCTACAGAACAATCACTGTCCAATTATTAAAGGCCTGACCGTAAATCACCGACAGAACAATCACTGTCCAATTATTAAAGGACTGACCGTAAATCACCTACAGAACAATCACTGTCCAATTATTAAAGGACTGACCGTAAATCACCTACAGAACAATCACTGTCCAATTATTAAAGGCCTGACCGTAAATCACCTACAGAACAATCACTGTCCAATTATTAAAGGACTGACCGTAAATCACCTACAGAACAATCACTATCCAATTATTAAAGGACTGACTGTAAATCACCTACAGAACAATCACTGTCCAATTATTAAAGGACTGACCGTAAATCACCTACAGAACAATCACTGTCCAATTATTAAAGGACAGACCGTAAATCACCTACAGAACAATCACTGTCCAATTATTAAAGGACTGACCGTAAATCACCTACAGAACAATCACTGTCCAATTATTAAAGGACTGACCGTAAATCACCTACAGAACAATCACTGTCCAATTATTAAAGGACTGACCGTAAATCACCTACAGAACAATCACTGTCAATTATTAAAGGACTGACCGTAAATCACCTACAGAACAATCACTGTCCAATTATTAAAGGACTGACCGTAAATCACCTACAGAACAATCACTGTCCAATTATTAAAGGACTGACCGTAAATCACCTACAGAACAATCACTGTCCAATTATTAAAGGACTGACCGTAAATCACCTACAGAACAATCACTGTCCAATTATTAAAGGACTGACCGTAAATCACCTACAGAACAATCACTGTCCAATTATTAAAGGACTGACCGTAAATCACCTACAGAACAATCACTGTCCAATTATTAAAGGACTGACCGTAAATCACCTACAGAACAATCACTGTCCAATTATTAAAGGACTGACCGTAAATCACCTACAGAACAATCACTGTCAATTATTAAAGGACTGACCGTAAATCACCTACAGAACAATCACTGTCCAATTATTAAAGGACTGACCGTAAATCACCTACAGAACAATCACTGTCCAATTATTAAAGGACTGACCGTAAATCACCTACAGAACAATCACTGTCCAATTATTAAAGGACTGACCGTAAATCACCTACAGAACAATCACTGTCCAATTATTAAAGGACAGACCGTAAATCACCTACAGAACAATCACTGTCCAATTATTAAAGGACTGACCGTAAATCACCTACAGAACAATCACTGTCCAATTATTAAAGGACTGACCGTAAATCACCTACAGAACAATCACTGTCCAATTATTAAAGGACTGACAGTAAATCACCTACAGAACAATCACTGTCCAATTATTAAAGGACTGACCGTAAATCACCTACAGAACAATCACTGTCCAATTATTAAAGGACTGACCGTAAATCACCTACAGAACAATCACTGTCCAATTATTAAAGGACTGACCGTAAATCACCTACAGAACAATCACTGTCCAATTATTAAAGGACTGACCGTAAATCACCTACAGAACAATCACTGTCCAATTATTAAAGGACTGACCGTAAATCACCTACAGAACAATCACTGTCCAATTATTAAAGGACTGACCGTAAATCACCTACAGAACAATCACTGTCCAATTATTAAAGGACTGACCGTAAATCACCTACAGAACAATCACTGTCCAATTATTAAAGGCCTGACCGTAAATCACCGACAGAACAATCACTGTCCAATTATTAAAGGACTGACCGTAAATCACCTACAGAACAATCACTGTCCAATTATTAAAGGACTGACCGTAAATCACCTACAGAACAATCACTGTCCAATTATTAAAGGCCTGACCGTAAATCACCTACAGAACAATCACTGTCCAATTATTAAAGGACTGACCGTAAATCACCTACAGAACAATCACTATCCAATTATTAAAGGACTGACTGTAAATCACCTACAGAACAATCACTGTCCAATTATTAAAGGACTGACCGTAAATCACCTACAGAACAATCACTGTCCAATTATTAAAGGACAGACCGTAAATCACCTACAGAACAATCACTGTCCAATTATTAAAGGACTGACCGTAAATCACCTACAGAACAATCACTGTCCAATTATTAAAGGACTGACCGTAAATCACCTACAGAACAATCACTGTCCAATTATTAAAGGACTGACCGTAAATCACCTACAGAACAATCACTATCCAATTATTAAAGGACTGACCGTAAATCACCTACAGAACAATCACTGTCCAATTATTAAAGGACTGACCGTAAATCACCTACAGAACAATCACTATCCAATTATTAAAGGACTGACTGTAAATCACCTACAGAACAATCACTGTCCAATTATTAAAGGACTGACCGTAAATCACCTACAGAACAATCACTGTCCAATTATTAAAGGACTGACCGTAAATCACCTACAGAACAATCACTGTCCAATTATTAAAGGACTGACCGTAAATCACCTACAGAACAATCACTATCCAATTATTAAAGGACTGACTGTAAATCACCTACAGAACAATCACTGTCCAATTATTAAAGGACTGACCGTAAATCACCTACAGAACAATCACTGTCCAATTATTAAAGGACTGACCGTAAATCACCTACAGAACAATCACTGTCCAATTATTAAAGGACTGACCGTAAATCACATACAGAACAATCACTGTCCAATTATTAAAGTACTGACCGTAAATCACCTACAGAACAATCACTGTCCAATTATTAAAGGACTGACCGTAAATCACATACAGAACAATCACTGTCCAATTATTAAAGTACTGACCGTAAATCACCTACAGAACAATCACTGTCCAATTATTAAAGGACTGACCGTAAATCACATACAGAACAATCACTGTCCAATTATTAAAGTACTGACCGTAAATCACCTACAGAACAATCACTGTCCAATTATTAAAGGACTGACTGTAAATCACCTACAGAACAATCACTGTCCAATTATTAAAGGAATGACCGTAAATCACCGACAGAACAATCACTGTCCAATTATTAAAGGACTGACCGTAAATCACCTACAGAACAATCACTGTCCAATTATTAAAGGACTGACCGTAAATCACCTACAGAACAATCACTGTCCAATTATTAAAGGACTGACCGTAAATCACATACAGAACAATCACTGTCCAATTATTAAAGTACTGACCGTAAATCACCTACAGAACAATCACTGTCCAATTATTAAAGGACTGACCGTAAATCACATACAGAACAATCACTGTCCAATTATTAAAGTACTGACCGTAAATCACCTACAGAACAATCACTGTCCAATTATTAAAGTACTGACCGTAAAACACCTACAGAACAATCACTGTCCAATTATTAAAGGACTGACCGTAAATCACCTACAGAACAATCACTGTCCAATTATTAAAGGACTGACCGTAAATCACATACAGAACAATCACTGTCCAATTATTAAAGTACTGACCGTAAATCACCTACAGAACAATCACTGTCCAATTATTAAAGGACTGACCGTAAATCACCTACAGAACAATCACTGTCCAATTATTAAAGGACTGACCGTAAATCACCTACAGAACAATCACTGTCCAATTATTAAAGGACTGACCGTAAATCACCTACAGAACAATCACTGTCCAATTATTAAAGGACTGACCGTAAATCACCTACAGAACAATCACTGTCCAATTATTAAAGGACTGACCGTAAATCACCTACAGAACAATCACTGTCCAATTATTAAAGGACTGACCGTAAATCACCTACAGAACAATCACTGTCCAATTATTAAAGGACTGACTGTAAATCACCTACAGAACAATCACTGTCCAATTATTAAAGGACTGACCGTAAATCACCTACAGAACAATCACTGTCCAATTATTAAAGGACTGACCGTAAATCACCTACAGAACAATCACTATCCAATTATTAAAGGACTGACCGTAAATCACCTACAGAACAATCACTGTCCAATTATTAAAGGACTGACCGTAAATCACCTACAGAACAATCACTGTCCAATTATTAAAGGACTGACCGTAAATCACCTACTGAACAATCACTGTCCAATTATTAAAGGACTGACCGTAAATCACCTACAGAACAATCACTGTCCAATTATTAAAGGAATGACCGTAAATCACCTACAGAACAATCACTGTCCAATTATTAAAGGAATGACCGTAAATCACCTACAGAACAATCACTGTCCTATTATTAAAGGACTGACCGTAAATCACCTACAGAACAATCACTGTCCAATTATTAAAGGACTGACCGTAAATCACCTACAGAACAATCACTATCCAATTATTAAAGGACTGACCGTAAATCACCGACAGAACAATCACTGTCCAATTATTAAAGGACTGACTGTAAATCACCTACAGAACAATCACTGTCCAATTATTAAAGGACTGACTGTAAATCACCTACAGAACAATCACTGTCCAATTATTAAAGGACTGACTGTAAATCACCTACAGAACAATCACTCTCCAATTATTAAAGGACTGACCGTAAATCACCGACAGAACAATCACTATCCAATTATTAAAGGACTGACCGTAAATCACCTACAGAACAATCACTGTCCAATTATTAAAGGACTGACCGTAAATCACCTACAGAACAATCACTGTCCAATTATTAAAGGCCTGACCGTAAATCACCGACAGAACAATCACTGTCCAATTATTAAAGGACTGACCGTAAATCACCTACAGAACAATCACTGTCCAATTATTAAAGGACTGACCGTAAATCACCTACAGAACAATCACTGTCCAATTATTAAAGGCCTGACCGTAAATCACCTACAGAACAATCACTGTCCAATTATTAAAGGACTGACCGTAAATCACCTACAGAACAATCACTATCCAATTATTAAAGGACTGACTGTAAATCACCTACAGAACAATCACTGTCCAATTATTAAAGGACTGACCGTAAATCACCTACAGAACAATCACTGTCCAATTATTAAAGGACAGACCGTAAATCACCTACAGAACAATCACTGTCCAATTATTAAAGGACTGACCGTAAATCACCTACAGAACAATCACTGTCCAATTATTAAAGGACTGACCGTAAATCACCTACAGAACAATCACTGTCCAATTATTAAAGGACTGACCGTAAATCACCTACAGAACAATCACTGTCAATTATTAAAGGACTGACCGTAAATCACCTACAGAACAATCACTGTCCAATTATTAAAGGACTGACCGTAAATCACCTACAGAACAATCACTGTCCAATTATTAAAGGACTGACCGTAAATCACCTACAGAACAATCACTGTCCAATTATTAAAGGACTGACCGTAAATCACCTACAGAACAATCACTGTCCAATTATTAAAGGACTGACCGTAAATCACCTACAGAACAATCACTGTCCAATTATTAAAGGACTGACCGTAAATCACCTACAGAACAATCACTGTCCAATTATTAAAGGACTGACCGTAAATCACCTACAGAACAATCACTGTCCAATTATTAAAGGACTGACCGTAAATCACCTACAGAACAATCACTGTCAATTATTAAAGGACTGACCGTAAATCACCTACAGAACAATCACTGTCCAATTATTAAAGGACTGACCGTAAATCACCTACAGAACAATCACTGTCCAATTATTAAAGGACTGACCGTAAATCACCTACAGAACAATCACTGTCCAATTATTAAAGGACTGACCGTAAATCACCTACAGAACAATCACTGTCCAATTATTAAAGGACAGACCGTAAATCACCTACAGAACAATCACTGTCCAATTATTAAAGGACTGACCGTAAATCACCTACAGAACAATCACTGTCCAATTATTAAAGGACTGACCGTAAATCACCTACAGAACAATCACTGTCCAATTATTAAAGGACTGACAGTAAATCACCTACAGAACAATCACTGTCCAATTATTAAAGGACTGACCGTAAATCACCTACAGAACAATCACTGTCCAATTATTAAAGGACTGACCGTAAATCACCTACAGAACAATCACTGTCCAATTATTAAAGGACTGACCGTAAATCACCTACAGAACAATCACTGTCCAATTATTAAAGGACTGACCGTAAATCACCTACAGAACAATCACTGTCCAATTATTAAAGGACTGACCGTAAATCACCTACAGAACAATCACTGTCCAATTATTAAAGGACTGACCGTAAATCACCTACAGAACAATCACTGTCCAATTATTAAAGGACTGACCGTAAATCACCTACAGAACAATCACTGTCCAATTATTAAAGGCCTGACCGTAAATCACCGACAGAACAATCACTGTCCAATTATTAAAGGACTGACCGTAAATCACCTACAGAACAATCACTGTCCAATTATTAAAGGACTGACCGTAAATCACCTACAGAACAATCACTGTCCAATTATTAAAGGCCTGACCGTAAATCACCTACAGAACAATCACTGTCCAATTATTAAAGGACTGACCGTAAATCACCTACAGAACAATCACTATCCAATTATTAAAGGACTGACTGTAAATCACCTACAGAACAATCACTGTCCAATTATTAAAGGACTGACCGTAAATCACCTACAGAACAATCACTGTCCAATTATTAAAGGACAGACCGTAAATCACCTACAGAACAATCACTGTCCAATTATTAAAGGACTGACCGTAAATCACCTACAGAACAATCACTGTCCAATTATTAAAGGACTGACCGTAAATCACCTACAGAACAATCACTGTCCAATTATTAAAGGACTGACCGTAAATCACCTACAGAACAATCACTATCCAATTATTAAAGGACTGACCGTAAATCACCTACAGAACAATCACTGTCCAATTATTAAAGGACTGACCGTAAATCACCTACAGAACAATCACTATCCAATTATTAAAGGACTGACTGTAAATCACCTACAGAACAATCACTGTCCAATTATTAAAGGACTGACCGTAAATCACCTACAGAACAATCACTGTCCAATTATTAAAGGACTGACCGTAAATCACCTACAGAACAATCACTGTCCAATTATTAAAGGACTGACCGTAAATCACCTACAGAACAATCACTATCCAATTATTAAAGGACTGACTGTAAATCACCTACAGAACAATCACTGTCCAATTATTAAAGGACTGACCGTAAATCACCTACAGAACAATCACTGTCCAATTATTAAAGGACTGACCGTAAATCACCTACAGAACAATCACTGTCCAATTATTAAAGGACTGACCGTAAATCACCTACAGAACAATCACTATCCAATTATTAAAGGACTGACCGTAAATCACCTACAGAACAATCACTGTCCAATTATTAAAGGACTGACCGTAAATCACCTACAGAACAATCACTGTCCAATTATTAAAGGACTGACCGTAAATCACCTACAGAACAATCAATATCCAATTATTAAAGGACTGACTGTAAATCACCTACAGAACAATCACTATCCAATTATTAAAGGACTGACTGTAAATCACCTACAGAACAATCACTGTCCAATTATTAAAGGACTGACCGTAAATCACCTACAGAACAATCACTGTCCAATTATTAAAGGACTGACCGTAAATCACCTACAGAACAATCACTGTCCAATTATTAAAGGACTGACCGTAAATCACCTACAGAACAATCACTATCCAATTATTAAAGGACTGACTGTAAATCACCTACAGAACAATCACTGTCCAATTATTAAAGGACTGACCGTAAATCACCTACAGAACAATCAATATCCAATTATTAAAGGACTGACTGTAAATCACCTACAGAACAATCACTATCCAATTATTAAAGGACTGACTGTAAATCACCTACAGAACAATCACTATCCAATTATTAAAGGACTGACTGTAAATCACCTACAGAACAATCACTGTCCAATTATTAAAGGACTGACCGTAAATCACCTACAGAACAATCACTGTCCAATTATTAAAGGACTGACCGTAAATCACCTACAGAACAATCACTGTCCAATTATTAAAGGACTGACCGTAAATCACCTACAGAACAATCACTATCCAATTATTAAAGGACTGACTGTAAATCACCTACAGAACAATCACTGTCCAATTATTAAAGGACTGACCATAAATCACCGACAGAACAATCACTGTCCAATTATTAAAGGACTGACCGTAAATCACCTACAGAACAATCACTATCCAATTATTAAAGGACTGACCGTAAATCACCTACAGAACAATCACTGTCCAATTATTAAAGGACTGAACGTAAATCACCTACAGAACAATCACTGTCCAATTATTAAAGGACTGACCGTAAATCACCTACAGAACAATCACTGTCCAATTATTAAAGGACTGACCGTAAATCACCTACAGAACAATCACTGTCCAATTATTAAAGGACTGAACGTAAATCACCTACAGAACAATCACTATCCAATTATTAAAGGAATGACCGTAAATCACCTACAGAACAATCACTGTCCAATTATTAAAGGACTGACCGTAAATCACCTACAGAACAATCACTGTCCAATTATTAAAGGACTGACCGTAAATCACCTACAGAACAATCACTGTCCAATTATTAAAGGAATGACCGTAAATCACATACAGAACAATCACTGTCCAATTATTAAAGGACTGACCGTAAATCACCTACAGAACAATCACTGTCCAATTATTAAAGGAATGACCGTAAATCACATACAGAACAATCACTATCCAATTATTAAAGGACTGACTGTAAATCACCGACAGAACAATCACTGTTCAATTATTAAAGGACTGACTGTAAATCACCTACAGAACAATCACTGTCCAATTATTAAAGGACTGACCGTAAATCACCTACAGAACAATCACTGTCCAATTATTAAAGGACTGACCGTAAATCACCTACAGAACAATCACTGTCCAATTATTAAAGGACTGAACGTAAATCACCTACAGAACAATCACTGTCCAATTATTAAAGGACTGACCGTAAATCACCTACAGAACAATCACTGTCCAATTATTAAAGGAATGACCGTAAATCACATACAGAACAATCACTATCCAATTATTAAAGGACTGACTGTAAATCACCGACAGAACAATCACTGTTCAATTATTAAAGGACTGACTGTAAATCACCTACAGAACAATCACTGTCCAATTATTAAAGGACTGACCGTAAATCACCTACAGAACAATCACTGTCCAATTATTAAAGGACTGACCGTAAATCACCTACAGAACAATCACGGTCCAATTATTAAAGGACTGACCGTAAATCACCTACAGAACAATCACTGTCCAATTATTAAAGGACTGACCGTAAATCACCTACAGAACAATCACTGTCCAATTATTAAAGGACTGAACGTAAATCACCTACAGAACAATCACTGTCCAATTATTAAAGGACTGAACGTAAATCACCTACAGAACAATCACTGTCCAATTATTAAAGGACTGAACGTAAATCACCTACAGAACAATCACTGTCCAATTATTAAAGGACTGACCGTAAATCACCTACAGAACAATCACTATCCAATTATTAAAGGAATGACCGTAAATCACCTACAGAACAATCACTGTCCAATTATTAAAGGACTGAACGTAAATCACCTACAGAACAATCACTGTCCAATTATTAAAGGACTGACCGTAAATCACCTACAGAACAATCACTATCCAATTATTAAAGGAATGACCGTAAATCACCTACAGAACAATCACTGTCCAATTATTAAAGGACTGACCGTAAATCACCTACAGAACAATCACTGTCCAATTATGAAAGGACTGACCGTAAATCACCTACAGAACAATCACTGTCCAATTATTAAAGGACAGACCATAAATCACCTACAGAACAATCACTGTCCAATTATTAAAGGACTGACCGTAAATCACCTACAGAACAATCACTGTCCAATTATTAAAGGACTGACAGTAAATCACCTACAGAACAATCACTGTCCAATTATTAAAGGACTGACCGTAAATCACCTACAGAACAATCACTGTCCAATTATTAAAGGACTGACAGTAAATCACCTACAGAACAATCACTGTCCAATTATTAAAGGACTGACCGTAAATCACCTACAGAACAATCACTGTCCAATTATTAAAGGACTGACCATAAATCACCTACAGAACAATCACTGTCCAATTATTAAAGGACAGACCATAAATCACCTACAGAACAATCACTGTCCAATTATTAAAGGACTGACCGTAAATCACCTACAGAACAATCACTGTCCAATTATTAAAGGACTGACAGTAAATCACCTACAGAACAATCACTGTCCAATTATTAAAGGACTGACAGTAAATCACCTACAGAACAATCACTGTCCAATTATTAAAGGACTGACCGTAAATCACCTACAGAACAATCACTGTCCAATTATTAAAGGACTGACAGTAAATCACCTACAGAACAATCACTGTCCAATTATTAAAGGACTGACCGTAAATCACCTACAGAACAATCACTGTCCAATTATTAAAGGACTGACCATAAATCACCTACAGAACAATCACTGTCCAATTATTAAAGGACAGACCATAAATCACCTACAGAACAATCACTGTCCAATTATTAAAGGACTGACCGTAAATCACCTACAGAACAATCACTGTCCAATTATTAAAGGACTGACCGTAAATCACCTACAGAACAATCACTATCCAATTATTAAAGGACTGACCGTAAATCACCTACAGAACAATCACTGTCCAATTATTAAAGGACTGACCGTAAATCACCTACAGAACAATCACTGTCCAATTATTAAAGGACTGACCATAAATCACCTACAGAACAATCACTGACCAATTATGAAAGGACTGACCGTAAATCACCTACAGAACAATCACTGACCAATTATGAAAGGACTGACCGTAAATCACCTACAGAACAATCACTGTCCAATTATTAAAGGACTGACCGTAAATCACCTACAGAACAATCACTGACCAATTATTAAAGGACTGACCGTAAATCACCTACAGAACAATCACTGACCAATTATGAAAGGACTGACCGTAAATCACCTACAGAACAATCACTGTCCAATTATTAAAGGACTGACCATAAATCACCTACAGAACAATCACTGTCCAATTATTAAAGGACTGACCATAAATCACCTACAGAACAATCACTGACCAATTATGAAAGGACTGACCGTAAATCACCTACAGAACAATCACTGTCCAATTATTAAAGGACTGACCGTAAATCACCTACAGAACAATCACTGACCAATTATTAAAGGACTGACCGTAAATCACCTACAGAACAATCACTGACCAATTATGAAAGGACTGACCGTAAATCACCTACAGAACAATCACTGTCCAATTATTAAAGGACTGACCGTAAATCACCTACAGAACAATCACTGTCCAATTATTAAAGGACTGACCGTAAATCACCTACAGAACAATCACTGACCAATTATGAAAGGACTGACCGTAAATCACCTACAGAACAATCACTGTCCAATTATTAAAGGACTGACCGTAAATCACCTACAGAACAATCACTGTCCAATTATTAAAGGACTGACCGTAAATCACCTACAGAACAATCACTGACCAATTATGAAAGGACTGACCGTAAATCACCTACAGAACAATCACTGTCCAATTATTAAAGGACTGACCGTAAATCACCTACAGAACAATCACCATCCTATTATTAAAGGTCTGACCGTAAATCACCTACAGAACAATCACTATCCTATTATTAAAGGTCTGACCGTAAATCACCTACAGAACAAGCACTATCCAATTATTAAAGGACTGACCGTAAATCACCTACAGAACAATCACTGTCCAATTATTAAAGGACTGACCGTAAATCACCTACAGAACAATCACTGTCCAATTATTAAAGGACTGACCGTAAATCACCTACAGAACAATCACTGTCCAATTATTAAAGGACTGAACGTAAATCACCTACAGAACAATCACTGTCCAATTATTAAAGGACTGACCGTAAATCACCTACAGAACAATCACTGTCCAATTATTAAAGGACTGACCGTAAATCACCTACAGAACAATCACTGTCCAATTATTAAAGGACTTAACGTAAATCACCTACAGAACAATCACTATCCAATTATTAAAGGAATGACCGTAAATCACCTACAGAACAATCACTGTCCAATTATTAAAGGACTGACCGTAAATCACCTACAGAACAATCACTGTCCAATTATTAAAGGACTGACCGTAAATCACCTACAGAACAATCACTGTCCAATTATTAAAGGACTGACCGTAAATCACCTACAGAACAATCACTGTCCAATTATTAAAGGACTGACCGTAAATCACCTACAGAACAATCACTGTCCAATTATTAAAGGACTGAACGTAAATCACCTACAGAACAATCACTGTCCAATTATTAAAGGACTGACCGTAAATCACCTACAGAACAATCACTGTCCAATTATTAAAGGAATGACCGTAAATCACATACAGAACAATCACTATCCAATTATTAAAGGACTGACTGTAAATCACCGACAGAACAATCACTGTTCAATTATTAAAGGACTGACTGTAAATCACCTACAGAACAATCACTGTCCAATTATTAAAGGACTGACCGTAAATCACCTACAGAACAATCACTGTCCAATTATTAAAGGACTGACCGTAAATCACCTACAGAACAATCACGGTCCAATTATTAAAGGACTGACCGTAAATCACCTACAGAACAATCACTGTCCAATTATTAAAGGACTGACCGTAAATCACCTACAGAACAATCACTGTCCAATTATTAAAGGACTGAACGTAAATCACCTACAGAACAATCACTGTCCAATTATTAAAGGACTGACCGTAAATCACCTACAGAACAATCACTATCCAATTATTAAAGGAATGACCGTAAATCACCTACAGAACAATCACTGTCCAATTATTAAAGGACTGACCGTAAATCACCTACAGAACAATCACTGTCCAATTATTAAAGGACTGACCGTAAATCACCTACAGAACAATCACTGTCCAATTATTAAAGGAATGACCGTAAATCACCTACAGAACAATCACTGTCCAATTATTAAAGAACTGACCGTAAATCACCTACAGAACAATCACTATCCAATTATTAAAGGAATGACCGTAAATCACCTACAGAACAATCACTGTCCAATTATTAAAGGACTGACCGTAAATCACCTACAGAACAATCACTATCCAATTATTAAAGGAATGACCGTAAATCACCTACAGAACAATCACTGTCCAATTATTAAAGGACTGACCGTAAATCACCTACAGAACAATCACTGTCCAATTATTAAAGGACTGACCGTAAATCACCTACAGAACAATCACTATCCAATTATTAAAGGACTGACCGTAAATCACCTACAGAACAATCACTGTCCAATTATTAAAGGACTGACCATAAATCACCTACAGAACAATCACTGTCCAATTATTAAAGGACTGACCGTAAATCACCTACAGAACAATCACTATCCAATTATTAAAGGACTGACCGTAAATCACCTACAGAACAATCACTGTCCAATTATTAAAGGACTGACCATAAATCACCTACAGAACAATCACTATCCAATTATTAAAGGACTGACCGTAAATCACCGACAGAACAATCACTATCCAATTATTAAAGGACTGACCGTAAATCACCTACAGAACAATCACTATCCAATTATTAAAGGACTGACCGTAAATCACCTACAGAACAATCACTGTCCAATTATTAAAGGACTGACCATAAATCACCTACAGAACAATCACTATCCAATTATTAAAGGACTGACCGTAAATCACCTACAGAACAATCACTATCCAATTATTAAAGGACTGACCGTAAATCACCGACAGAACAATCACTGTCCAATTATTAAAGGACTGACCGTAAATCACCTACAGAACAATCACTGTCCAATTATTAAAGGACTGACCGTAAATCACCTACAGAACAATCACTGTCCAATTATTAAAGGACTGACCATAAATCACCTACAGAACAATCACTATCCAATTATTAAAGGACTGACCGTAAATCACCGACAGAACAATCACTGTCCAATTATTAAAGGACTGACCATAAATCACCGACAGAACAATCACTGTCCAATTATTAAAGGACTGACCGTAAATCACCTACAGAACAATCACTGTCCAATTATTAAAGGACTGACCGTAAATCACCTACAGAACAATCACTATCCAATTATTAAAGGACTGACCGTAAATCACCTACAGAACAATCACTGTCCAATTATTAAAGGACTGACCATAAATCACCTACAGAACAATCACTATCCAATTATTAAAGGACTGACCGTAAATCACCGACAGAACAATCACTGTCCAATTATTAAATGACTGACCGTAAATCACCTACAGAACAATCACTGTCCAATTATTAAAGGACTGACCGTAAATCACCTACAGAACAATCACTGTCCAATTATTAAAGGACTGACCGTAAATCACCTACAGAACAATCACTGTCCAATTATTAAAGGACTGACCGTAAATCACCTACAGAACAATCACTGTCCAATTATTAAAGGACTGACCGTAAATCACCTACATAACAATCACTATCCAATTATTAAAGGACTGACCATAAATCACCTACAGAACAATCACTGTCCAATTATTAAAGGACTGACCGTAAATCACCTACAGAACAATCACTGTCCAATTATTAAAGGACTGACCGTAAATCACCTACATAACAATCACTGTCCAATTATTAAAGGTCTGACCGTAAATCACCTACAGAACAATCACTATCCAATTATTAAAGGACTGACCGTAAATCACCTACATAACAATCACTGTCCAATTATTAAAGGACTGACCGTAAATCACCTACAGAACAATCACTGTCCAATTATTAAAGGACTGACCGTAAATCACCTACAGAACAATCACTGTCCAATTATTAAAGGACTGACCGTAAATCACCTACAGAACAATCACTATCCAATTATTAAAGGACTGACCGTAAATCACCTACAGAACAATCACTATCCAATTATTAAAGGACTGACCGTAAATCACCTACAGAACAATCACTGTCCAATTATTAAAGGACTGACCGTAAATCACCTACAGAACAATCACTGTCCAATTATTAAAGGACTGACCGTAAATCACCTACAGAACAATCACTGTCCAATTATTAAAGGACTGACCGTAAATCACCAACAGAACAATCACTGTCCTATTATTAAAGGACTGACCGTAAATCACCTACAGAACAATCACTGTCCAATTATTAAAGGACTGACCGTAAATCACCTACAGAACAATCACTGTCCAATTATTAAAGGACTGACCGTAAATCACCTACAGAACAATCACTATCCAATTATTAAAGGACTGACCGTAAATCACCTACAGAACAATCACTGTCCAATTATTGAAGGTCTGACCGTAAATCACAGACAGAACAATCACTATCCAATTATTAAAGGACTGACCGTAAATCACCTACAGAACAATCACTGTCCAATTATTAAAGGACTGACCGTAAATCACCTACAGAACAATCACTGTCCAATTATTGAAGGTCTGACCGTAAATCACCTACAGAACAATCACTATCCAATTATTAAAGGACTGACCGTAAATCACCTACAGAACAATCACTATCCAATTATTAAAGGACTGACCGTAAATCACCTACAGAACAATCACTATCCTATTATTAAAGGACTGACCGTAAATCACCTACAGAACAATCACTATCCAATTATTAAAGGACTGACCGTAAATCACCTACAGAACAATCACTATCCAATTATTAAAGGACTGACCGTAAATCACCTACAGAACAATCACTGTCCAATTATTGAAGGTCTGACCGTAAATCACAGACAGAACAATCACTATCCAATTATTAAAGGACTGACCGTAAATCACCTACAGAACAATCACTGTCCAATTATTAAAGGACTGACCGTAAATCACCTACAGAACAATCACTGTCCAATTATTGAAGGTCTGACCGTAAATCACCTACAGAACAATCACTATCCAATTATTAAAGGACTGACCGTAAATCACCTACAGAACAATCACTATCCAATTATTAAAGGACTGACCGTAAATCACCTACAGAACAATCACTGTCCAATTATTAAAGGACTGACCGTAAATCACCTACAGAACAATCACTGTCCAATTATTAAAGTACTGACCGTAAATCACCTACAGAACAATCACTGTCCAATTATTAAAGGACTGACCGTAAATCACCTACAGAACAATCACTGTCCAATTATTAAAGTACTGACCGTAAATCACCTACAGAACAATCACTATCCAATTATTAAAGGACTGACCGTAAATCACCTACAGAACAATCACTGTCCAATTATTAAAGGACTGACCGTAAATCACCTACAGAACAATCACTATCCAATTATTAAAGTACTGACCGTAAATCACCTACAGAACAATCACTGTCCAATTATTAAAGGACTGACCGTAAATCACCTACAGAACAATCACTGTCCAATTATTAAAGGACTGACCGTAAATCACCTACAGAACAATCACTATCCAATTATTAAAGTACTGACCGTAAATCACCTACAGAACAATCACTGTCCAATTATTAAAGGACTGACCGTAAATCACCTACAGAACAATCACTGTCCAATTATTAAAGGACTGACCGTAAATCACCTACAGAACAATCACTATCCAATTATTAAAGTACTGACCGTAAATCACCTACAGAACAATCACTGTCCAATTATTAAAGGACTGACCGTAAATCACCTACAGAACAATCACTATCCAATTATTAAAGGACTGACTGTAAATCACCTACAGAACAATCACTATCCAATTATTAAAGGACTGACCGTAAATCACCTACAGAACAATCACTATCCAATTATTAAAGGACTGACTGTAAATCACCTACAGAACAATCACTATCCAATTATTAAAGGACTGACTGTAAATCACCTACAGAACAATCACTGTCCAATTATTAAAGGACTGACCATAAATCACCTACAGAACAATCACTGTCCAATTATTAAAGGACTGACCGTAAATCACCTACAGAACAATCACTATCCAATTATTAAAGGACTGACCGTAAATCACCTACAGAACAATCACTGTCCAATTATTAAAGGACTGACCATAAATCACCTACAGAACAATCACTGTCCAATTATTAAAGGACTGACCGTAAATCACCTACAGAACAATCACTGTCCAATTATTAAAGGACTGACCGTAAATCACCTACAGAACAATCACTGTCCAATTATTGAAGGTCTGACCGTAAATCACCTACAGAACAATCACTGTCCAATTATTAAAGGTCTGACCGTAAATCACCTACAGAACAATCACTGTCCAATTATTAAAGGACTGACCGTAAATCACCTACAGAACAATCACTGTCCAATTATTGAAGGTCTGACCGTAAATCACCTACAGAACAATCACTGTCCAATTATTAAAGGTCTGACCGTAAATCACCTACAGAACAATCACTGTCCAATTATTAAAGGACTGACCGTAAATCACCTACAGAACAATCACTGTCCAATTATTAAAGGACTGACCGTAAATCACCTACAGAACAATCACTGTCCAATTATTGAAGGTCTGACCGTAAATCACCGACAGAACAATCACTGTCCAATTATTAAAGGACTGACCATAAATCACCTACAGAACAATCACTGTCCAATTATTAAAGGACTGACCGTAAATCACCTACAGAACAATCACTGTCCAATTATTAAAGGACTGACCGTAAATCACCTACAGAACAATCACTGTCCAATTATTAAAGGACTGACCGTAAATCACCTACAGAACAATCACTATCCAATTATTAAAGGACTGACCGTAAATCACCTACAGAACAATCACTGTCCAATTATTAAAGGACTGACCGTAAATCACCTACAGAACAATCACTATCCAATTATTGAAGGACTGACCGTAAATCACCTACAGAACAATCACTGTCCAATTATTAAAGGACTGACCGTAAATCACCTACAGAACAATCACTGTCCAATTATTAAAGGACTGACCGTAAATCACCGACAGAACAATCACTGTCCAATTATTAAAGGACTGACCGTAAATCACCTACAGAACAATCACTGTCCAATTATTAAAGGACTGACCGTAAATCACCTACAGCACAATCACTGTCCAATTATTAAAGGACTGACCGTAAATCACCTACAGAACAATCACTATCCAATTATTTAAGGACTGACCGTAAATCACCTACAGAACAATCACTGTCCAATTATTAAAGTACTGACTGTAAATCACCTACAGAACAATCACTGTCCAATTATTAAAGGACTGACCGTAAATCACCTACAGAACAATCACTGTCCAATTATTAAAGGACTGACCGTAAATCACCTACAGAACAATCACTGTCCAATTATTAAAGGACTGACTGTAAATCACCTACAGAACAATCACTGTCCAATTATTAAAGGACTGACCGTAAATCACCTACAGAACAATCACTGTCCAATTATTAAAGTACTGACTGTAAATCACCTACAGAACAATCACTGTCCAATTATTTAAGGACTGACCGTAAATCACCTACAGAACAATCACTGTCCAATTATTAAAGTACTGACTGTAAATCACCTACAGAACAATCACTGTCCAATTATTAAAGGACTGACCGTAAATCACCTACAGAACAATCACTGTCCAATTATTAAAGGACTGACCGTAAATCACCTACAGAACAATCACTATCCAATTATTAAAGGACTGACCGTAAATCACCTACAGAACAATCACTGTCCAATTATTAAAGGACTGACCGTAAATCACCTACAGAACAATCACTGTCCAATTATTAAAGGACTGACCGTAAATCACCTACAGAACAATCACTATCCAATTATTAAAGGACTGACCGTAAATCACCTACAGAACAATCACTGTCCAATTATTAAAGGACTGACCGTAAATCACCTACAGAACAATCACTATCCAATTATTAAAGGACTGACCGTAAATCACCTACAGAACAATCACTATCCAATTATTAAAGGACTGACCGTAAATCACCTACAGAACAATCACTATCCAATTATTAAAGGACTGACCGTAAATCACCTACAGAACAATCACTATCCAATTATTAAAGGACTGACCGTAAATCACCTACAGAACAATCACTATCCAATTATTAAAGGACTGACCGTAAATCACCTACAGAACAATCACTGTCCAATTATTAAAGGACTGACCGTAAATCACCTACAGAACAATCACTATCCAATTATTAAAGGACTGACCGTAAATCACCTACAGAACAATCACTATCAATTATTAAAGGACTGACCGTAAATCACCTACAGAACAATCACTGTCCAATTATTAAAGGACTGACCGTAAATCACCTACAGAACAATCACTATCCAATTATTAAAGGACTGACCGTAAATCACCTACAGAACAATCACTATCAATTATTAAAGGACTGACCGTAAATCACCTACAGAACAATCACTATCCAATTATTAAAGGACTGACCGTAAATCACCTACAGAACAATCACTATCCAATTATTAAAGGACTGACCGTAAATCACCTACAGAACAATCACTATCAATTATTAAAGGACTGACCGTAAATCACCTACAGAACAATCACTATCCAATTATTAAAGGACTGACCGTAAATCACCTACAGAACAATCACTGTCCAATTATTAAAGGACTGACCGTAAATCACCTACAGAACAATCACTATCAATTATTAAAGGACTGACCGTAAATCAACGACAGAACAATCACTGTCCAATTATTAAAGGACTGACCGTAAATCACCTACAGAACAATCACTATCCAATTATTAAAGGACTGACCGTAAATCACCTACAGAACAATCACTATCCAATTATTAAAGGACTGACCGTAAATCACCTACAGAACAATCACTATCCAATTATTAAAGGACTGACCGTAAATCACCTACAGAACAATCACTATCCAATTATTAAAGGACTGACCGTAAATCACCTACAGAACAATCACTATCAATTATTAAAGGACTGACCGTAAATCACCTACAGAACAATCACTGTCCAATTATTAAAGGACTGACTGTAAATCACCTACAGAACAATCACTGTCCAATTATTAAAGGACTGACCGTAAATCACCTACAGAACAATCACTGTCCAATTATTAAAGGACTGACCGTAAATCACCTACAGAACAATCACTATCCAATTATTAAAGGACTGACCGTAAATCACCTACAGAACAATCACTATCCAATTATTAAAGGACTGACCGTAAATCACCTACAGAACAATCACTATCCAATTATTAAAGGACTGACCGTAAATCACCTACAGAACAATCACTATCAATTATTAAAGGACTGACCGTAAATCACCTACAGAACAATCACTATCCAATTATTAAAGGACTGACCGTAAATCACCTACAGAACAATCACTATCCAATTATTAAAGGACTGACCGTAAATCACCTACAGAACAATCACTATCCAATTATTAAAGGACTGACCGTAAATCACCTACAGAACAATCACTATCAATTATTAAAGGACTGACCGTAAATCACCTACAGAACAATCACTGTCCAATTATTAAAGGACTGACTGTAAATCACCTACAGAACAATCACTGTCCAATTATTAAAGGACTGACCGTAAATCACCTACAGAACAATCACTATCCAATTATTAAAGGACTGACCGTAAATCACCTACAGAACAATCACTATCCAATTATTAAAGGACTGACCGTAAATCACCTACAGAACAATCACTGTCCAATTATTAAAGGACTGACCGTAAATCACCGACAGAACAATCACTATCCAATTATTAAAGGACTGACCGTAAATCACCTACAGAACAATCACTATCCAATTATTAAAGGACTGACCGTAAATCACCGACAGAACAATCACTATCCAATTATTAAAGGACTGACCGTAAATCACCTACAGAACAATCACTATCCAATTATTAAAGGACTGACCGTAAATCACCTACTGAACAATCACTCTCCAATTATTAAAGGACTGACCGTAAATCACCTACAGAACAATCACTGTCCAATTATTAAAGGACTGACCGTAAATCACCTACAGAACAATCACTATCCAATTATTAAAGGACTGACAGTAAATCACCTACAGAACAATCACTGTCCAATTATTAAAGGACTGACCGTGAATCACCGACAGAACAATCACTGTCCAATTATTAAAGGACTGACCGTAAATCACCTACAGAACAATCACTGTCCAATTATTAAAGGACTGACCGTAAATCACCTACAGAACAATCACTGTCCAATTATTAAAGGACTGACCGTAAATCACCTACAGAACAATCACTGTCCAATTATTAAAGGACTGACCGTAAATCACCTACAGAACAATCACTATCCAATTATTAAAGGACTGACCGTAAATCACCTACAGAACAATCACTGTCCAATTATTAAAGGACTGACCGTAAATCACCGACAGAACAATCACTGTCCAATTATTAAAGGACTGACCGTAAATCACCGACAGAACAATCACTATCCAATTATTAAAGGACTGACCGTAAATCACCTACAGAACAACCACTGTCCAATTATTAAAGGACTGACCGTAAATCACCTACAGAACAATCACTATCCAATTATTAAAGGACTGACCGTAAATCACCTACAGAACAATCACTGTCCAATTATTAAAGGACTGACCGTAAATCACCTACAGAACAATCACTATCCAATTATTAAAGGACTGACCGTAAATCACCTACAGAACAACCACTGTCCAATTATTAAAGGACTGACCGTAAATCACCTACAGAACAATCACTATCCAATTATTAAAGGACTGACCGTAAATCACCTACAGAACAATCACTGTCCAATTATTAAAGGACTGACCGTAAATCACCGACAGAACAATCACTGTCCAATTATTAAAGGACTGACCGTAAATCACCTACAGAACAATCACTGTCCAATTATTAAAGGACTGACCGTAAATCACCGACAGAACAATCACTATCCAATTATTAAAGGACTGACCGTAAATCACCTACAGAACAATCACTGTCCAATTATTAAAGGACTGACCATAAATCACCTACAGAACAATCACTGTCCAATTATTAAAGGACTGACCGTAAATCACCTACAGAACAATCACTATCCAATTATTAAAGGACTGACCGTAAATCACCTACAGAACAATCACTGTCCAATTATTAAAGGACTGACCGTAAATCACCTACAGAACAATCACTATCCAATTATTAAAGGACTGACCGTAAATCACCTGCTGAACAATCACGGTCCAATTATTAAAGGACTGACCGTAAATCACCTACAGAACAATCACTGTCCAATTATTAAAGGACTGACCGTGAATCACCTGCTGAACAATCACGGTCCAATTATTAAAGGACTGACCGTAAATCACCTACAGAACAATCACTGTCCAATTATTAAAGGACTGACCGTAAATCACCGACAGAACAATCACTATCCAATTATTAAAGGACTGACCGTAAATCACCTACAGAACAATCACTGTCCAATTATTAAAGTACTGACCGTAAATCACCTACAGAACAATCACTGTCCAATTATTAAAGGACTGACCGTAAATCACCGACAGAACAATCACTATCCAATTATTAAAGGACTGACCGTAAATCACCTACAGAACAATCACTGTCCAATTATTAAAGGACTGACAGTAAATCACCTACAGAACAATCACTGTCCAATTATTAAATGACTGACCGTAAATCACCTACAGAACAATCACTGTCCAATTATTAAAGGACTGACCGTAAATCACCTACAGAACAATCACTATCCAATTATTAAAGGACTGACCGTAAATCACCTACAGAACAATCACTATCCAATTATTAAAGGACTGACCGTAAATCACCGACAGAACAATCACTATCCAATTATTAAAGGACTGACCGTAAATCACCTACAGAACAATCACTGTCCAATTATTAAAGGACTGACCGTAAATCACCTACAGAACAATCACTGTCCAATTATTAAAGGACTGACCGTAAATCACCTACAGAACAATCACTGTCCAATTATTAAAGGACTGACCGTAAATCACCGACAGAACAATCACTATCCAATTATTAAAGGACTGACCGTAAATCACCTACAGAACAATCACTGTCCAATTATTAAAGGACTGACCGTAAATCACCTACAGAACAATCACTATCCAATTATTAAAGGACTGACCGTAAATCACCTGCTGAACAATCACTGTCCAATTATTAAAGGAATGACCGTAAATCACCTACAGAACAATCACTGTCCAATTATTAAAGGACTGACCGTAAATCACCTACAGAACAATCACTGTCCAATTATTAAAGGACTGACCGTAAATCACCTACAGAACAATCACTGTCCAATTATTAAAGGACTGACCATAAATCACCTGCAGAACAATCACTGTCCAATTATTAAAGGACTGACCGTAAATCACCTACAGAACAATCACTGTCCAATTATTAAAGGACTGACCGTAAAACACCTACATAACAATCACTGTCCAATTATTAAAGGACTGACCGTAAATCACCTACAGAACAATCACTGTCCAATTATTAAAGGACTGACCGTAAATCACCTACAGAACAATCACTATCCAATTATTAAAGGACTGACCGTAAATCACCTACAGAACAATCACTGTCCAATTATTAAAGGACTGACAGTAAATCACCTACAGAACAATCACTGTCCAATTATTAAAGGACTGACCGTAAATCACCTACAGAACAATCACTGTCCAATTATTAAAGGACTGACAGTAAATCACCTACAGAACAATCACTGTCCAATTATTAAAGGACTGACCGTAAATCACCTACAGAACAATCACTGTCCAATTATTAAAGGACTGACCGTAAATCACCTACAGAACAATCACTGTCCAATTATTAAAGGACTGACCGTAAATCACCTACAGAACAATCACTGTCCAATTATTAAAGGACTGACCGTAAATCACCTACAGAACAATCACTGTCCAATTATTAAAGGACTGACCGTAAATCACCTACAGAACAATCACTGTCCAATTATTAAAGGACTGACCGTAAATCACCTACAGAACAATCACTGTCCAATTATTAAAGGACTGACAGTAAATCACCTACAGAACAATCACTGTCCAATTATTAAAGGACTGACCGTAAATCACCTACAGAACAATCACTGTCCAATTATTAAAGGACTGACCGTAAATCACCTACAGAACAATCACTGTCCAATTATTAAAGGACTGACCGTAAATCACCTACAGAACAATCACTGTCCAATTATTAAAGGACTGACCGTAAATCACCTACAGAACAATCACTGTCCAATTATTAAAGGACTGACCGTAAATCACCTACAGAACAATCACTGTCCAATTATTAAAGGACTGACCGTAAATCACCTACAGAACAATCACTGTCCAATTATTAAAGGAATGACCGTAAATCACCTACAGAACAATCACTGTCCAATTATTAAAGGACTGACAGTAAATCACCTACAGAACAATCACTGTCCAATTATTAAAGGACTGACCGTAAATCACCTACAGAACAATCACTATCCAATTATTAAAGGACTGACCGTAAATCACCTACAGAACAATCACTGTCCAATTATTAAAGGACTGACAGTAAATCACCTACAGAACAATCACTGTCCAATTATTAAAGGAATGACCGTAAATCACCTACAGAACAATCACTGTCCAATTATTAAAGGACTGACCGTAAATCACCTACAGAACAATCACTGTCCAATTATTAAAGGACTGACCGTAAATCACCTACAGAACAATCACTGTCCAATTATTAAAGGACTGACCGTAAATCACCTACAGAACAATCACTGTCCAATTATTAAAGGACTGACCGTAAATCACCTACAGAACAATCACTGTCCAATTATTAAAGGACTGACCGTAAATCACCTACAGAACAATCACTGTCCAATTATTAAAGGACTGACCGTAAATCACCTACAGAACAATCACTGTCCAATTATTAAAGGACTGACCGTAAATCACCGACAGAACAATCACTGTCCAATTATTAAAGGACTGACCGTAAATCACCTACAGAACAATCACTGTCCAATTATTAAAGGACTGACCGTAAATCACCTACAGAACAATCACTATCCAATTATTAAAGGACTGACCGTAAATCACCTACAGAACAATCACTGTCCAATTATTAAAGGACTGACTGTAAATCACCTACAGAACAATCACTGTCCAATTATTAAAGGACTGACCGTAAATCACCTACAGAACAATCACTGTCCAATTATTAAAGGACTGACCGTAAATCACCTACAGAACAATCACTGTCCAATTATTAAAGGACTGACCGGAAATCACCTACAGAACAATCACTGTCCAATTATTAAAGGACTGACCGGAAATCACCTACAGAACAATCACTGTCCAATTATTAAAGGACTGACCGTAAATCACCGACAGAACAATCACTGTCCAATTATTAAAGGACTGACCGTAAATCACCTACAGAACAATCACTGTCCAATTATTAAAGGACTGACTGTAAATCACCTACAGAACAATCACTGTCCAATTATTAAAGGACTGACCGTAAATCACCTACAGAACAATCACTGTCCAATTATTAAAGGACTGACCGTAAATCACCTACAGAACAATCACTGTCCAATTATTAAAGGACTGACCGTAAATCACCTACAGAACAATCACTGTCCAATTATTAAAGGACTGACCGTAAATCACCTACAGAACAATCACTGTCCAATTATTAAAGGACTGACCGTAAATCACCTACAGAACAATCACTGTCCAATTATTAAAGGACTGACCGGAAATCACCTACAGAACAATCACTGTCCAATTATTAAAGGACTGACCGTAAATCACCTACAGAACAATCACTGTCCAATTATTAAAGGACTGACCGTAAATCACCGACAGAACAATCACTGTCCAATTATTAAAGGACTGACCGTAAATCACCTACAGAACAATCACTGTCCAATTATTAAAGGACTGACCGTAAATCACCTACAGAACAATCACTATCCAATTATTAAAGGACTGACCGTAAATCACCTACAGAACAATCACAGTCCAATTATTAAGGGACTGACCGTATATCACCTACAGAACAATCACTGTCCAATTATTAAAGGACTGACCGTAAATCACCTACAGAACAATCACTGTCCAATTATTAAGGGACTGACCGTATATCACCTACAGAACAATCACTGTCCAATTATTAAAGGACTGACCGTAAATCACCTACAGAACAATCACTGTCCAATTATTAAGGGACTGACCGTATATCACCTACAGAACAATCACTGTCCAATTATTAAAGGACTGACCGTAAATCACCTACAGAACAATCACTGTCCAATTATTAAAGGACTGACCGTAAATCACCTACAGAACAATCACTATCCAATTATTAAAGGACTGACCGTAAATCATCGACAGAACAATCACTGTCCAATTATTAAAGGACTGACCGTAAATCACCTACAGAACAATCACTGTCCAATTATTAAAGGACTGACCGTAAATCACCTCCAGAACAATCACTGTCCAATTATTAAAGGACTGACCATAAATCACCTACTGAACAATCACTGTCCAATTATTAAAGGAATGACCGTAAATCACCTACAGAACAATCACTGTCCAATTATTAAAGGACTGACCGTAAATCACCTACAGAACAATCACTGTCCAATTATTAAAGGACTGACCGTAAATCACCTACAGAACAATCACTGTCCAATTATTAAAGGACTGACCGTAAATCACCTACAGAACAATCACTGTCCAATTATTAAAGGACTGACCGTAAATCACCTACAGAACAATCACTGTCCAATTATTAAAGGACTGACCGTAAATCATCGACAGAACAATCACTGTCCAATTATTAAAGGACTGACCGTAAATCACCTAAAGAACAATCACTGTCCAATTATTAAAGGACTGACCGTAAATCACCTACAGAACAATCACTGTCCAATTATTAAAGGACTGACCGTAAATCACCTACAGAACAATCACTGTCCAATTATTAAAGTACTGACCGTAAATCACCTACAGAACAATCACTGTCCAATTATTAAAGGACTGACCGTTAATCACCTACAGAACAATCACTGTCAATTATTAAAGGACTGACCGTAAATCACCTACAGAACAATCACTGTCCAATTATTAAAGGACTGACCGTAAATCACCTACAGAACAATCACTGTCAATTATTAAAGGACTGACCGTAAATCACCTACAGAACAATCACTGTCCAATTATTAAAGGACTGACCGTAAATCACCTACAGAACAATCACTGTCCAATTATTAAAGGACTGACCGTAAATCACCTCCAGAACAATCACTGTCCAATTATTAAAGGACTGACCGTAAATCACCTACAGAACAATCACTGTCCAATTATTAAAGGACTGACCGTAAATCACCTACAGAACAATCACTGTCCAATTATTAAAGGACTGACCGTAAATCACCTACAGAACAATCACTGTCCAATTATTAAAGGACTGACCGTAAATCACCGACAGAACAATCACTGTCCAATTATTAAAGGACTGACCGTAAATCACCTACAGAGCAATCACTATCCAATTATTAAAGGACTGACCGTAAATCACCTACAGAACAATCACTGTCCAATTATTAAAGGAATGACCGTAAATCACCTACAGAACAATCACTGTCCAATTATTAAAGGAATGACCGTAAATCACCTACAGAACAATTACTATCCAATTATTAAAGGACTGACCGTAAATCACCTACAGAACAATCACTGTCCAATTATTAAAGGAATGACCGTAAATCACCTACAGAACAATCACTGTCCAATTATTAAAGGAATGACCGTAAATCACCTACAGAACAATCACTGTCCAATTATTAAAGGAATGACCGTAAATCACCTACAGAACAATTACTATCCAATTATTAAAGGACTGACCATAAATCACCTACAGAACAATCACTGTCCAATTATTAAAGGACTGACCGTAAATCACCTACAGAACAATCACTGTCCAATTATTAAAGGACTGACCGTAAATCACCTACAGAACAATCACTGTCCAATTATTAAAGGACTGACCGTAAATCACCTACAGAACAATCACTATCCAATTATTAAAGGACTGACCGTAAATCACCTACAGAACAATCACTGTCCAATTATTAAAGGACTGACCGTAAATCACCTACAGAACAATCACTGTCCAATTATTAAAGGACTGACCGTAAATCACCTACAGAACAATCACTGTCCAATTATTAAAGGACTGACCGTAAATCACCTACAGAACAATCACTGTCCAATTAGTAAAGGACTGACCGTAAATCACCTACAGAACAATCACTATCCAATTATTAAAGGACTGACCGTAAATCACCTACAGAACAATCACTGTCCAATTATTAAAGGACTGACCGTAAATCACCTACAGAACAATCACTGTCCAATTATTAAAGGACTGACCGTAAATCACCTACAGAACAATCACTGTCCAATTATTAAAGGTCTGACCGTAAATCACCTACAGAACAATCACTGTCCAATTATTAAATGTCTGACCGTAAATCACCTACAGAACAATCACTATCCAATTATTAAAGTACTGACCGTAAATCACCTACAGAACAATCACTATCCAATTATTAAAGGACTGACCGTAAATCACCTACAGAACAATCACTGTCCAATTATTAAAGGAGTGACCGTAAATCACCTACAGAACAATCACTGTCCAATTATTAAAGGACTGACCGTAAATCACCGACAGAACAATCACTATCCAATTATTAAAGGACTGACCGTAAATCACCTACAGAACAATCACTGTCCAATTATTAAAGAAATGACCGTAAATCTCCTACAGAACAATCACTATCCAATTATTAAAGGACTGACCGTAAATCACCTACAGAACAATCACTGTCCAATTATTAAAGGACTGACCGTAAATCACCTACAGAACAATCACTATCCAATTATTAAAGGACTGACCGTAAATCACCTACAGAACAATCACTGTCCAATTATTAAAGGAGTGACCGTAAATCACCTACAGAACAATCACTGTCCAATTATTAAAGAAATGACCGTAAATCTCCTACAGAACAATCACTATCCAATTATTAAAGGACTGACCGTAAATCACCTTCAGAACAATCACTATCCAATTATTAAAGGACTGACAGTAAATCACCTACAGAACAATCACTGTCCAATTATTAAAGGACTGACCGTAAATCACCTACAGAACAATCACTATCCAATTATTAAAGGACTGACCGTAAATCACCTACAGAACAATCACTATCCAATTATTAAAGGACTGACCGTAAATCACCTTCAGAACAATCACTATCCAATTATTAAAGGACTGACAGTAAATCACCTACAGAACAATCACTGTCCAATTATTAAAGGAATGACCGTAAATCACCTACAGAACAATCACTGTCCAATTATTAAAGGACTGACAGTAAATCATCTACAGAACAATCACTGTCCAATTATTAAAGGACTGACAGTAAATCATCTACAGAACAATCACTGTCCAATTATTAAAGGACTGACCGTAAATCACTGACACAACAATCACTATCCAATTATTAAAGGACTGACCGTAAATCACCTACAGAACAATCACTGTCCAATTATTAAAGAACTGACCATAAATCACCTACAGAACAATCACTGTCCAATTATTAAAGGACTGACCGTAAATCACCTACAGAACAATCACTTTCCAATTATTAAAGGACTGACCGTAAATCACCTACAGAACAATCACTGTCCAATTATTAAAGGACTGACCGTAAATCACCTACAGAACAATCACTGTCCAATTATTAAAGGACTGACCGTAAATCACCTACAGAACAATCACTGTCCAATTATTAAAGGACTGACCGTAAATCACCTACAGAACAATCACTGTCCAATTATTAAAGGACTGACCGTAAATCACCTACAGAACAATCACTGTCCAATTATTAAAGGACTGACCGTAAATCACCAACAGAACAATCACTGTCCAATTATTAAAGGACTGACCGTAAATCACCTACAGAACAATCACTGTCCAATTATTAAAGGACTGACCGTAAATCACCTACAGAACAATCACTGTCCAATTATTAAAGGACTGACCGTAAATCACCTACAGAACAATCACTGTCCAATTATTAAAGGACTGACCGTAAATCACCTACAGAACAATCACTGTCCAATTATTAAAGAACTGACCATAAATCACCTACAGAACAATCACTGTCCAATTATTAAAGGACTGACTGTAAATCACCTACAGAACAATCACTATCCAATTATTAAAGGACTGACCGTAAATCACCTACAGAACAATCACTATCCTATTATTAAAGGACTGACCGTAAATCACCTACAGAACAATCACTGTCCAATTATTAAAGGACTGACCGTAAATCACCTACTGAACAATCACTGTCCAATTATTAAAGGACTGACCGTAAATCACCTACAGAACAATCACTGTCCAATTATTAAAGGACTGACGGTAAATCACCTACAGAACAATCACTGTCCAATTATTAAAGGACTGACCGTAAATCACCTACAGAACAATCACTATCCTATTATTCAAGGACTGACCGTAAATCACCTACAGAACAATCACTATCCAATTATTAAAGGACTGACCGTAAATCACCTACAGAACAATCACTATCCTATTATTAAAGGACTGACCGTAAATCACCTACAGAACAATCACTGTCCAATTATTAAAGGACTGACCGTAAATCACCTACAGAACAATCACTGTCCAATTATTAAAGGACTGACCGTAAATCACCTACAGAACAATCACTCTCCAATTATTAAAGGACTGACCGTAAACCACCTACAGAACAATCACTATCCAATTATTAAAGGACTGACCGTAAATCACCTACAGAACAATCACTGTCCAATTATTAAAGGACTGACCGTAAATCACCTACAGAACAATCACTCTCCAATTATTAAAGGACTGACCGTAAACCACCTACAGAACAATCACTATCCAATTATTAAAGGACTGACCGTAAATCACCTACAGAACAATCACTGTCCAATTATTAAAGGACTGACCATAAATCACCTACAGAACAATCACTATCCAATTATTGAAGGACTGACCGTAAATCACCTACAGAACAATCACTCTCCAATTATTAAAGGACTGACCGTAAACCACCTACAGAACAATCACTATCCAATTATTAAAGGACTGACCGTAAACCACCTACAGAACAATCACTATCCAATTATTAAAGGACTGACCGTAAATCACCTACAGAACAATCACTGTCCAATTATTAAAGGACTGACCGTAAATCACCTACAGAACAATCACTCTCCAATTATTAAAGGACTGACCGTAAACCACCTACAGAACAATCACTATCCAATTATTAAAGGACTGACCGTAAATCACCTACAGAACAATCACTGTCCAATTATTAAAGGACTGACCGTAAATCACCTACAGAACAATCACTATCCAATTATTGAAGGACTGACCGTAAATCACCTACAGAACAATCACTATCCAATTATTAAAGGACTGACCGTAAATCACCTACAGAACAATCACTATCCAATTATTGAAGGACTGACCGTAAATCACCTACAGAACAATCACTATCCAATTATTAAAGGACTGACCGTAAATCACCTACAGAACAATCACTATCCAATTATTAAAGGACTGACCGTAAATCACCTACAGAACAATCACTATCCTATTATTAAAGGACTGACCGTAAATCACCTACAGAACAATCACTATCCAATTATTAAAGGACTGACCGTAAATCACCTACAGAACAATCACTGTCCAATTATTAAAGGACTGACCGTAAATCACCGACAGAACAATCACTGTCCAATTATTAAAGGACAGACCGTAAATCACCTACAGAACAATCACTATCCAATTATTAAAGGACTGACCGTAAATCACCGACAGAACAATCACTGTCCAATTATTAAAGGACTGACCGTAAATCACCTACAGAACAATCACTGTCCAATTATTAAAGGACTGACCGTAAATCACCTACAGAACAATCACTATCCAATTATTAAAGGACTGACCGTAAATCACCTACAGAACAATCACTATCCTATTATTAAAGGACTGACCGTAAATCACCTACAGAACAATCACTGTCCAATTATTAAAGGACTGACCGTAAATCACCTACAGAACAATCACTGTCCAATTATTAAAGGACTGACTGTAAATCACCTACAGAACAATCACTGTCCAATTATTAAAGGACTGACTGTAAATCACCTACAGAACAATCACTATCCAATTATTAAAGGACTGACCGTAAATCACCTACAGAACAATCACTGTCCAATTATTAAAGGACTGACCGTAAATCACCTACAGAACAATCACTGTCCAATTATTAAAGGACTGACCGTAAATCACCTACAGAACAATCACTATCCAATTATTAAAGGACTGACCGTAAATCACCTACAGAACAATCACTATCCAATTATTAAAGGACTGACCGTAAATCACCTACAGAACAATCACTGTCCAATTATTAAAGGACTGACTGTAAATCACCTACAGAACAATCACTATCCAATTATTAAAGGACTGACCGTAAATCACCTACAGAACAATCACTCTCCAATTATTAAAGGACTGACCGTAAATCACCTACAGAACAATCACTATCCAATTATTAAAGGACTGACCGTAAATCACCTACAGAACAATCACTGTCCAATTATTAAAGGACTGACTGTAAATCACCTACAGAACAATCACTATCCAATTATTAAAGGACTGACCGTAAATCACCTACAGAACAATCACTGTCCAATTATTAAAGGACTGACTGTAAATCACCTACAGAACAATCACTATCCAATTATTAAAGGACTGACCGTAAATCACCTACAGAACAATCACTGTCCAATTATTAAAGGACTGACCGTAAATCACCTACAGAACAATCACTATCCAATTATTAAAGGACTGACCGTAAATCACCTACAGAACAATCACTGTCCAATTATTAAAGGACTGACCGTAAATCACCTACAGAACAATCACTATCCTATTATTAAAGGACTGACCGTAAATCACCTACAGAACAATCACTGTCCAATTATTAAAGGACTGACCGTAAATCACCTACAGAACAATCACTATCCAATTATTAAAGGACTGACCGTAAATCACCTACAGAACAATCACTATCCAATTATTAAAGGACTGACCATAAATCACCTACAGAACAATCACTGTCCAATTATTAAAGGACTGACCGTAAATCACCTACAGAACAATCACTGTCCAATTATTAAAGGACTGACCGTAAATCACCTACAGAACAATCACTATCCAATTATTAAAGGACTGACCGTAAATCATCGACAGAACAATCACTGTCCAATTATTAAAGGACTGACCGTAAATCATCGACAGAACAATCACTGTCCAATTATTAAAGGACTGACCGTAAATCACCTACAGAACAATCACTGTCCAATTATTAAGGGACTGACCGTATATCACCTACAGAACAATCACTGTCCAATTATTAAAGGACTGACCGTAAATCACCTACAGAACAATCACTATCCAATTATTAAAGGACTGACCGTAAATCATCGACAGAACAATCACTGTCCAATTATTAAAGGACTGACCGTAAATCACCTACAGAACAATCACTGTCCAATTATTAAAGGACTGACCGTAAATCACCTACAGAACAATCACTGTCCAATTATTAAAGGACTGACCGTAAATCACCTCCAGAACAATCACTGTCCAATTATTAAAGGACTGACCATAAATCACCTACTGAACAATCACTGTCCAATTATTAAAGGAATGACCGTAAATCACCTACAGAACAATCACTGTCCAATTATTAAAGGACTGACCGTAAATCACCTACAGAACAATCACTGTCCAATTATTAAAGGACTGACCGTAAATCACCTACAGAACAATCACTGTCCAATTATTAAAGGACTGACCGTAAATCACCTACAGAACAATCACTGTCCAATTATTAAAGGACTGACCGTAAATCATCGACAGAACAATCACTGTCCAATTATTAAAGGACTGACCGTAAATCACCTAAAGAACAATCACTGTCCAATTATTAAAGGACTGACCGTAAATCACCTACAGAACAATCACTGTCCAATTATTAAAGGACTGACCGTAAATCACCTACAGAACAATCACTGTCCAATTATTAAAGTACTGACCGTAAATCACCTACAGAACAATCACTGTCCAATTATTAAAGGACTGACCGTTAATCACCTACAGAACAATCACTGTCAATTATTAAAGGACTGACCGTAAATCACCTACAGAACAATCACTGTCCAATTATTAAAGGACTGACCGTAAATCACCTACAGAACAATCACTGTCAATTATTAAAGGACTGACCGTAAATCACCTACAGAACAATCACTGTCCAATTATTAAAGGACTGACCGTAAATCACCTACAGAACAATCACTGTCCAATTATTAAAGGACTGACCGTAAATCACCTACTGAACAATCACTGTCCAATTATTAAAGGACTGACCGTAAATCACCTACAGAACAATCACTGTCCAATTATTAAAGGACTGACCGTAAATCACCTCCAGAACAATCACTGTCCAATTATTAAAGGACTGACCGTAAATCACCTACAGAACAATCACTGTCCAATTATTAAAGGACTGACCGTAAATCACCTACAGAACAATCACTGTCCAATTATTAAAGGACTGACCGTAAATCACCTACAGAACAATCACTGTCCAATTATTAAAGGACTGACCGTAAATCACCTACAGAACAATCACTGTCCAATTAGTAAAGGACTGACCGTAAATCACCTACAGAACAATCACTATCCAATTATTAAAGGACTGACCGTAAATCACCTACAGAACAATCACTGTCCAATTATTAAAGGACTGACCGTAAATCACCTACAGAACAATCACTGTCCAATTATTAAAGGACTGACCGTAAATCACCTACAGAACAATCACTGTCCAATTATTAAAGGTCTGACCGTAAATCACCTACAGAACAATCACTGTCCAATTATTAAATGTCTGACCGTAAATCACCTACAGAACAATCACTATCCAATTATTAAAGTACTGACCGTAAATCACCTACAGAACAATCACTATCCAATTATTAAAGGACTGACCGTAAATCACCTACAGAACAATCACTGTCCAATTATTAAAGGAGTGACCGTAAATCACCTACAGAACAATCACTGTCCAATTATTAAAGAAATGACCGTAAATCTCCTACAGAACAATCACTATCCAATTATTAAAGGACTGACCGTAAATCACCTACAGAACAATCACTGTCCAATTATTAAAGGACTGACCGTAAATCACCTACAGAACAATCACTGTCCAATTATTAAAGGACTGACCGTAAATCACCTACAGAACAATCACTGTCCAATTATTAAAGGACTGACCGTAAATCACCTACAGAACAATCACTGTCCAATTATTAAAGGACTGACCGTAAATCACCTACAGAACAATCACTGTCCAATTATTAAAGGACTGACCGTAAATCACCTACAGAACAATCACTGTCCAATTATTAAAGGACTGACCGTAAATCACCTACAGAACAATCACTATCCAATTATTAAAGGACTGACCGTAAATCACCTACAGAACAATCACTGTCCAATTATTAAAGGAGTGACCGTAAATCACCTACAGAACAATCACTGTCCAATTATTAAAGAAATGACCGTAAATCTCCTACAGAACAATCACTATCCAATTATTAAAGGACTGACCGTAAATCACCTTCAGAACAATCACTATCCAATTATTAAAGGACTGACAGTAAATCACCTACAGAACAATCACTGTCCAATTATTAAAGGACTGACCGTAAATCACCTTCAGAACAATCACTATCCAATTATTAAAGGACTGACCGTAAATCACCTACAGAACAATCACTGTCCAATTATTAAAGGAATGACCGTAAATCACCTACAGAACAATCACTGTCCAATTATTAAAGGACTGACAGTAAATCATCTACAGAACAATCACTGTCCAATTATTAAAGGACTGACAGTAAATCATCTACAGAACAATCACTGTCCAATTATTAAAGGACTGACCGTAAATCACTGACACAACAATCACTATCCAATTATTAAAGGACTGACCGTAAATCACCTACAGAACAATCACTGTCCAATTATTAAAGAACTGACCATAAATCACCTACAGAACAATCACTGTCCAATTATTAAAGGACTGACCGTAAATCACCTACAGAACAATCACTGTCCAATTATTAAAGGACTGACCGTAAATCACCTACAGAACAATCACTGTCCAATTATTAAAGGACTGACCGTAAATCACCTACAGAACAATCACTGTCCAATTATTAAAGGACTGACCGTAAATCACCTACAGAACAATCACTGTCAATTATTAAAGGACTGACCGTAAATCACCTACAGAACAATCACTGTCCAATTATTAAAGGACTGACCGTAAATCACCTACAGAACAATCACTGTCCAATTATTAAAGGACTGACCGTAAATCACCTACAGAACAATCACTGTCCAATTATTAAAGGACTGACCGTAAATCACCAACAGAACAATCACTGTCCAATTATTAAAGGACTGACCGTAAATCACCTACAGAACAATCACTGTCCAATTATTAAAGGACTGACCGTAAATCACCTACAGAACAATCACTGTCCAATTATTAAAGGACTGACCGTAAATCACCAACAGAACAATCACTGTCCAATTATTAAAGGACTGACCGTAAATCACCTACAGAACAATCACTGTCCAATTATTAAAGAACTGACCATAAATCACCTACTGAACAATCACTGTCCAATTATTAAAGGACTGACCGTAAATCACCTACAGAACAATCACTGTCCAATTATTAAAGGACTGACCGTAAATCACCTACAGAACAATCACTGTCCAATTATTAAAGGACTGACCGTAAATCACCTACAGAACAATCACTGTCCAATTATTAAAGGACTGACCGTAAATCACCTACAGAACAATCACTATCCTATTATTCAAGGACTGACCGTAAATCACCTACAGAACAATCACTATCCAATTATTAAAGGACTGACCGTAAATCACCTACAGAACAATCACTGTCCAATTATTAAAGGACTGACCGTAAATCACCTACTGAACAATCACTGTCCAATTATTAAAGGACTGACCGTAAATCACCTACAGAACAATCACTGTCCAATTATTAAAGGACTGACCGTAAATCACCTACAGAACAATCACTATCCTATTATTCAAGGACTGACCGTAAATCACCTACAGAACAATCACTATCCAATTATTAAAGGACTGACCGTAAATCACCTACAGAACAATCACTGTCCAATTATTAAAGGACTGACCGTAAATCACCTACAGAACAATCACTATCCTATTATTCAAGGACTGACCGTAAATCACCTACAGAACAATCACTATCCAATTATTAAAGGACTGACCGTAAATCACCTACAGAACAATCACTATCCTATTATTAAAGGACTGACCGTAAATCACCTACAGAACAATCACTGTCCAATTATTAAAGGACTGACCGTAAATCACCTACAGAACAATCACTGTCCAATTATTAAAGGACTGACCGTAAATCACCTACAGAACAATCACTCTCCAATTATTAAAGGACTGACCGTAAACCACCTACAGAACAATCACTGTCCAATTATTAAAGGACTGACTGTAAATCACCTACAGAACAATCACTGTCCAATTATTAAAGGACTGACCGTAAATCACCTACAGAACAATCACTGTCCAATTATTAAAGGACTGACCGTAAATCACCTACAGAACAATCACTATCCAATTATTGAAGGACTGACCGTAAATCACCTACAGAACAATCACTATCCAATTATTAAAGGACTGACCGTAAATCACCTACAGAACAATCACTATCCAATTATTGAAGGACTGACCGTAAATCACCTACAGAACAATCACTATCCAATTATTAAAGGACTGACCGTAAATCACCTACAGAACAATCACTATCCAATTATTAAAGGACTGACCGTAAATCACCTACAGAACAATCACTATCCTATTATTAAAGGACTGACCGTAAATCACCGACAGAACAATCACTGTCCAATTATTAAAGGACTGACCGTAAATCACCTACAGAACAATCACTGTCCAATTATTAAAGGACTGACCGTAAATCACCTACAGAACAATCACTATCCAATTATTAAAGGACTGACCGTAAATCACCTACAGAACAATCACTGTCCAATTATTAAAGGACTGACCGTAAATCACCTACAGAACAATCACTGTCCAATTATTAAAGGACTGACTGTAAATCACCTACAGAACAATCACTGTCCAATTATTAAAGGACTGACTGTAAATCACCTACAGAACAATCACTATCCAATTATTAAAGGACTGACCGTAAATCACCTACAGAACAATCACTGTCCAATTATTAAAGGACTGACCGTAAATCACCTACAGAACAATCACTGTCCAATTATTAAAGGACTGACCGTAAATCACCTACAGAACAATCACTATCCAATTATTAAAGGACTGACCGTAAATCACCTACAGAACAATCACTATCCAATTATTAAAGGACTGACCGTAAATCACCTACAGAACAATCACTGTCCAATTATTAAAGGACTGACTGTAAATCACCTACAGAACAATCACTATCCAATTATTAAAGGACTGACCGTAAATCACCTACAGAACAATCACTATCCTATTATTAAAGGACTGACCGTAAATCACCTACAGAACAATCACTATCCTATTATTAAAGGACTGACCGTAAATCACCTACAGAACAATCACTGTCCAATTATTAAAGGACAGACAGTAAATCACCTACAGAACAATCACTATCCTATTATTAAAGGACTGACCGTAAATCACCTACAGAACAATCACTATCCTATTATTAAAGGACTGACCGTAAATCACCTACAGAACAATCACTGTCCAATTATTAAAGGACTGACCGTAAATCACCAACAGAACAATCACTGTCCAATTATTAAAGGACTGACCGTAAATCACCTACAGAACAATCACTGTCCAATTATTAAAGGACTGACCGTAAATCACCTACAGAACAATCACTGTCCAATTATTAAAGGAATGACCGTAAATCACCTCCAGAACAATCACTGTCCAATTATTAAAGGACTGACCGTAAATCACCTACAGAACAATCACTGTCCAATTATTAAAGGAATGACCGTAAATCACCTCCAGAACAATCACTGTCCAATTATTAAAGGACTGACCGTAAATCACCTACAGAACAATCACTGTCCAATTATTAAAGGACTGACCGTAAATCACCTACAGAACAATCACTGTCCAATTATTAAAGGACTGACCGTAAATCACCTACAGAACAATCACTGTCCAATTATTAAAGGACTGACCGTAAATCACCTACAGAACAATCACTGTCCAATTATTAAAGGACTGACCGTAAATCACCTACAGAACAATCACTGTCCAATTATTAAAGGACTGACCGTAAATCACCTACAGAACAATCACTGTCCAATTATTAAAGGACTGACCGTAAATCACCTACAGAACAATCACTGTCCAATTATTAAAGGACTGACCGTAAATCACCTACAGAACAATCACTGTCCAATTATTAAAGGACTGACCGTAAATCACCTACAGAACAATCACTGTCCAATTATTAAAGGACTGACCGTAAATCACCTACAGAACAATCACTGTCCAATTATTAAAGGACTGACCGTAAATCACCTACAGAACAATCACTGTCCAATTATTAAAGGACTGACCGTAAATCACCTACAGAACAATCACTGTCCAATTATTAAAGGACTGAACGTAAATCACCTACAGAACAATCACTGTCCAATTATTAAAGGACTGACCGTAAATCACCTACAGAACAATCACTATCCTATTATTCAAGGACTGACCGTAAATCACCTACAGAACAATCACTATCCAATTATTAAAGGACTGACCGTAAATCACCTACAGAACAATCACTATCCTATTATTAAAGGACTGACCGTAAATCACCTACAGAACAATCACTGTCCAATTATTAAAGGACTGACCGTAAATCACCTACAGAACAATCACTATCCAATTATTAAAGGACTGACCGTAAATCACCTACAGAACAATCACTGTCCAATTATTAAAGGACTGACTGTAAATCACCGACAGAACAATCACTATCCAATTATTAAAGGACTGACCGTAAATCACCTACAGAACAATCACTGTCCAATTATTAAAGGACTGACTGTAAATCACCGACAGAACAATCACTGTCCAATTATTAAAGGACTGACCGTAAATCACCTACAGAACAATCACTATCCAATTATTAAAGGACTGACCGTAAATCACCTACAGAACAATCACTGTCCAATTATTAAAGGACTGACCGTAAATCACCTACAGAACAATCACTATCCAATTATTAAAGGACTGACCGTAAATCACATACAGAACAATCACTGTCCAATTATTAAAGGACTGACCGTAAATCACCTACAGAACAATCACTGTCCAATTATTAAAGGACTGACCGTAAATCACCTACAGAACAATCACTATCCAATTATTAAAGGACTGACCGTAAATCACCTACAGAACAATCACTGTCCAATTATTAAAGGACTGACCGTAAATCACCTACAGAACAATCACTATCCAATTATTAAAGGAATGACCGTAAATCACCTGCAGAACAATCACTATCCAATTATTAAAGGACTGACCGTAAATCACCTACAGAACAATCACTGTCCAATTATTAAAGGACAGACAGTAAATCACCTGCAGAACAATCACTATCCAATTATTAAAGGACTGACCGTAAATCACCTACAGAACAATCACTGTCCAATTATTAAAGGACAGACAGTAAATCACCTACAGAACAATCACTGTCCAATTATTAAAGGACTGACCGTAATTCACCTACAGAACAATCACTGTCCAATTATTAAAGGACTGACCGTAAATCACCTACAGAACAATCACTGTCCAATTATTAAAGGACTGACCGTAAATCACCTACAGAACAATCACTGTCCAATTATTAAAGGACTGACCGTAAATCACCTACAGAACAATCACTGTCCAATTATTAAAGGACTGACCGTAAATCACCTACAGAACAATCACTGTCCAATTATTAAAGGACTGACCGTAAATCACCTACAGAACAATCACTGTCCAATTATTAAAGGACTGACTGTAATTCACCTACAGAACAATCACTGTCCAATTATTAAAGGACTGACCGTAATTCACCTACAGAACAATCACTGTCCAATTATTAAAGGACTGACCGTAAATCACCTACAGAACAATCACTGTCCAATTATTAAAGGACAGACAGTAAATCACCTAATGAACAATCACTATCCAATTATTAAAGGACTGACCGTAAATCACCTACAGAACAATCACTGTCCAATTATTAAAGGACTGACCGTAATTCACCTACAGAACAATCACTGTCCAATTATTAAAGGACTGACCGTAAATCACCTACAGAACAATCACTGTCCAATTATTAAAGGACAGACAGTAAATCACCTACAGAACAATCACTATCCAATTATTAAAGGACTGACCGTAAATCACCTACAGAACAATCACTGTCCAATTATTAAAGGACTGACCGTAAATCACCTACAGAACAATCACTATCCAATTATTAAAGGACTGACCGTAAATGACCTACAGAACAATCACTGTCCAATTATTAAAGGACTGACCGTAAATCACCTACAGAACAATCACTGTCCAATTATTAAAGGACTGACCGTAAATCACCTACAGAACAATCACTGTCCAATTATTAAAGGACTGACCGTAAATCACCTACAGAACAATCACTGTCCAATTATTAAAGGACTGACCGGAAATCACCTACAGAACAATCACTGTCCAATTATTAAAGGACTGACCGTAAATCACCTACAGAACAATCACTGTCCAATTATTAAAGGACTGACCGTAAATCACCTACAGAACAATCACTGTCCAATTATTAAAGGACTGACCGTAAATCACCTACAGAACAATCACTGTCCAATTATTAAAGGACTGACCGTAAATCACCTACAGAACAATCACTGTCCAATTATTAAAGGACTGACCGTAAATCACCTACAGAACAATCACTGTCCAATTATTAAAGGACTGACCGTAAATCACCTACAGAACAATCACTGTCCAATTATTAAAGGACTGACCGTAAATCACCTACAGAACAATCACTGTCCAATTATTAAAGGACTGACCGTAAATCACCTGCAGAACAATCACTATCCAATTATTAAAGGACTGACCGTAAATCACCTACAGAACAATCACTGTCCAATTATTAAAGGACTGACCGTAAATCACCTACAGAACAATCACTGTCCAATTATTAAACGACTGACCGTAAATCACCTACATAACAATCACTGTCCAATTATTAAAGGACTGACCGTAAATCACCTACAGAACAATCACTGTCCAATTATTAAAGGACTGACCGTAAATCACCTACAGAACAATCACTGTCCAATTATTAAAGGACTGACCGTAAATCACCTACAGAACAATCACTGTCCAATTATTAAAGGACTGACCGTAAATCACCTACAGAACAATCACTATCCAATTATTAAAGGACTGACCATAAATCACCTACAGAACAATCACTGTCCAATTATTAAAGGACTGACCTTAAATCACCAACAGAACAATCACTGTCCTATTATTAAAGGACTGACCGTAAATCACCTACAGAACAATCACTGTCCAATTATTAAAGGACTGACCGTAAATCACCTACAGAACAATCACTGTCCAATTATTAAAGGACTGACCGTAAATCACCTACAGAACAATCACTGTCCAATTATTAAAGGACTGACCGTAAATCACCTACAGAACAATCACTGTCCAATTATTAAAGGTCTGACCGTGAATCACCTGCTGAACAATCACGGTCCAATTATTAAAGGACTGACCGTAAATCACCTACAGAACAATCACTGTCCAATTATTAAAGGACTGACCGTAAATCACCTACAGAACAATCACTGTCCTATTATTAAAGGACTGACCGTAAATCACCTACTGAACAATAACTATCCAAATGATAAATGTTCCAAGTTTTAGAAGCTTCAGGCGGGATGGAGGGAGATGTAAAAGGTGTGGGGGAGTTGCATTAATGGTTAAGGAGAATATCACAACTGTAATGCAGGAGGACACCTCAGAGGGGTCGTGCAGCAATGCAATATGGGTGGACCTCAGGAATAGGAAGGGTGCAGTCACGATGTTTGGGGTTTGCGACAGGCCTCCCAACAGCCAGCGGGAGGTAGTGGAGCAGATATGCAGACAGATTTTGGAAAGACGTAAAGATAACAGGGTTGTAGTGGTGGGTGATTTTAACTTCCCCAATATTGACTGGGACTCACTTAGTGCTAGGGGCTTGTATGGGGCAGAATTTGTGAGCAGCATCCAGGAGGGCTTCTTGAAACAGTATGTCGATAGTCCAACTAGGGATGGGGCCATTCTGGACCTGGTATTGGGGAAAGAGTCCGGCCAGGTGGTCTAAGTTTCAATGGGGGAGCATTCCAGGAGTAGTGACCATAAGTAATGATCAGTGATCATAATTCCATAAGTATTAAGGTACTTGTGAATAAGGATAAGAGTAGTCCTCGGGTGAAGGTGCTAAATTAGGGGAAGGCTAATTACAACAATATTAGGCAGGAACTGAAGAATTTAGATTGGGGGTGGTTGTTTAAGGGTAAATCAACATCTGACATGTGGGAGTCTTTCAAACGTCAGTTGATTAGAATCCAGGGGATATTGTGAGCCTAGTCAAAAAGAAAAAGGAAGCATTTGTAAGGGCTGGAAGGCTCGGAACAGATGAAGCACTTGAGGAATATAAAGACAGTAGGAAGGAACTGAAGCAAGAAGTTAGGAGGGCTAAAAGGGGACATGAAAACTCATTGGCAAACAGGATTAAGGAAAGTCCCAAGGGTTTTTATACATATATAAAGAGCAAGAGGGTAACCAGGGAAAGGGTTGGCCCACACAAGGACAGAGATGGGAATCTATGTGTGGAGCCAGAGGACATTGGCGAGGTGCTAAATGAGTACTTTGCATCAGTTCTCACCAAGGAGAAGGACTTGGTGGATGATGAGTCTAGGGAAGGGAGTGCAGATAGCCACAGTCATCTCATTATCAAAACGGAGGAGGTGTTGGGTGTCTTGCAAAGCATTAAGGTAGATAAGTCCCCAGGGCCTGATGGGATCTACCCTAGAATACTGAAGGAGGCAAGGGAAGAAATTGCTGGGGCCTTGACAGAAATCTTTGCATCCTCATTTGCTACAGGTGAGGTCCCAGAGGACTGGAGAATAGCCAATGTTGTTCCTTTGTTTAAGAAGGGTGGCAAGGATAATCCAGGAAAAAGTAAGCCGGTGAGCCTTACGTCAGTGGTAGGGAAACTATTAGAGAGGATTCTTCGGGACAGGATTTACTCCCATTTGGAAACAAATGAACTTATTAGCGAGAGGCAGCATGGTTTTGTGAAGGGGAGGTCGTGTCTTACTAATCTGATTGAGTTTTTTGAGGATGTGACGAAGATGATTGATGAGGGAAGGGTGGTGGATGTTGTCTATATGGACTTTAGTAAAGCCTTTGACAAGGTCCCGCATGGCAGACTGCTGCAAAAGGTGAAGTCACACGGGATCAGAGGTGAGCTGGCAAGATGGATACAGAACTGGCTCAGTCACAGAAGACAGAGGGTAACAGTGGATGGGTGTTTTTCTGAATGGAGGGATGTGACTAGTGGTGTTCCACAAGATTCACTGCTGAGACCTTTGCTGTTTGTAGTATATATAAATGATTTGGAGGAAAATTTAGCTGGTCTGATTAGTAAGTTTGCGGACGACACAAAGGTTGGCTGAGTTGCGGATAATGATGAGGATTTTCAGAGGATACAGCAGGATATAGATTCAGTTGGAGACTTGGGCAGAGAAATGACAGATGGAGTTTAATCTGGACAAATGTGAGGTAATACATTTTGGAAGGTCGAATGCAGGTGGGAGGTATGCAGTAAATGACAGAACCCTTAGGAGTATTGACAGGCACAGAGATCTGCGCGTACAGGTCCACATGTCACTGAAAGTGGCAACGCAGGTGGATAAGGTAGTCAAAGCGACATACGGCATGCTTGCCTTCATCGGCCGGGGCATAGAGTATAAAAATTGGCAAGTCATGTTGCAGCTGTACAGAACCTTATTGCGTGCAATTCTGGTCGCCACACTACCAGAAGGACGTGGAGGCTTTGGAGAGGGGACAGAGGAAGTTTACCTGGATGTTGCCTGCTCTGGAGGGCATTAGCTATGAGGAGAGGGTGGAAAACTCGGATTGTTTTCACTGGAACGATGGAGGTGGAGTGGCGACATGATAGAGGTTTACAAAGTTATGAGCGGCATGGACAGAGTGGATAGTCAGAAGCGTTTTCCCAGAGTGGAAGAATCAGTTACTCGGGGACATAGGTTTAAGGTGCAAGGGGCAATGTTTATAGCGGATGTGCGAGGCAAGTTTGTTTACACAGAGGGTGCTGAGTGCCTGGGACTTGCTGCCAGGGGAGGTGGTGGAAGCAGATACGACAGCTACATTTAAGAGACATCTTGACAAATATATGAATAGAAGGGAATAGAGGGATATGGGCCCCAGAAGTGCAGAAGGTGTTAGTTTCGGTAGGCATCAAGACCGGCGCAGGCGTAGAGGGCCGAATGGCCTGTTCCTTTGCTGTCCTGTTCTTTGTTCTTTGTTCAATTAAGAAAGGACTGACTGTAAATCATCAACAGAACAATCACCATCTGAAGAACAGGGAACAGTCTATAAAACTCCTGTGAAACCATTTTGAGTTATATATTAAGAGAATGATCATTAATCTACATTGGAGCAGTCTCTGCACCTGTGATGACTGAGCGGTTCTCACCTGGTATGGTACTGAGACCCACATCGTGATCAGGAAGATCGCAGGCTCAATTCCCAGCCTGTGCTGTGTGAGCTGCTTTTATCTGTTGTGATACTGAGGCCCACATAGTGAACAGGAAGGTCCAGGCTCCAGCTCCAGCCTGTTCTGTGTGAGCTGATTTTTTCTATTGTGATACTGAGGCCCACATAGTGAACAGGAAGGTCCCAGGCTCCATCTCCCTCCTGTGTTGTGTAGTACTGAGCTCTATTCTTTATGTGCTTACAAGCTCCATGACCCACCCCTGACCGATGCTGAGTTGGCCCGCTGCTCTATTGTATGTTATCAGGGGGTGATCCTACCTCACTGCAGAGTGTATCAAAGGCTGGACTCCTCAATCTCCTGCATCAAAACAGCTGCTCATCCAACTTGCTGATGCTTCATGTGGGGACAGGAACAGGACATTCTGCTCAGTCAGGAATTTCCAAACTAACTGCAAGACAGAGAGGCAGCAATTAGACCCACACAATGAGAGGTACATAACCAGTGTGATACTGGGTCACACACAGAGCAGGAAGATCCCAGGATCCATCCCCAGCCTGTGCTGTACTACCCCACACTCGACCCTCTGTTCACTGTGGGTGATTTTACCTCACTGTGGTGTATATGAAGACTCGATTTATCCACCTCCTGTATCACTGTCAGTGTGTCGGCCATCTTCAATGTGGGCGATGGAATGGGGCAGAACAATCTGTTCACTCAGGTACACACAGACTGACTGCAAGAGAGAGAGGCGGGAATTAGACAGATATAATTAAAGGTATGTACCCAGTCTGGTACTGAGCTCCAAACAGAGCACAGGAAGATCCCAGGCTCCATCCCCAGCCTGTGCTGTACTACCCCCCACTCGACCCTCTGTTCACGGTGGGTGATTTTACCTCACTGTGGTGTGTATAAATACTCGATTTATCCATCTCCTGTATCACTGTCAGTGTGTCGTCAATGTCATAGAGTCAGAGTTATACAGCACAGAAACAGGCCCTTCGGCCCATCGTGTCTATGTCGGCCATTAGGCACCTATCTATTCTCATCCCATTTTCCAGCATTTGGTCGTAGCCTTGTATTCTATGGCGTTTCAAGTGGTCACCTAAATACTTAAATGTGAGTGTTTCTTCCTGTACCACCTTCTGGCAGTTCGTTGCAGATTCCAACCACCCTCTGGGTGAAAACATGTTTTCCTCAAATCCCCTTTAAACCTCCTGCCCCTTACCTTAAATCTATGCCACCTGGTTATTGGCCCCTCTAATAAAGGAAAATATTTCTTCCTGTCTAACCTGTCAGTGACTTTCAGAATTTTGTATACCTCAATCATGTTGCCACTCTGTCTTCTGCACACTAAGGTAAACAACCCAAGCCTTTTCAGTCGCTCTTCATAGCTGAAATGCTCCAGCCCAGGCAACCTCCTGGTGAATCTCCTCTGCACCCTCTCCAGTGCCATCACATCCTTCCTGTAGTATAGATTGCACTAGAGAAGGTGCAGATGAGATTCACCACGATGTTGCCTGGCCTGGAGCATTTCAGCGATGTTGACAGACGGGATAAGCTCGGGTTGTTTTCCTTCCAGCAGAGAAGTCTGAGTGGGGATATGATTGAGGTATATGAGGGGCATTGATAGGATAGATAGGAAGAAACATTTTCCCATAGCGGAGGTGTCAATAACCAGGGGATATCGATTTAAGGTTAGGGGCAGGAGATACAGAGGAGATTTGAGGCAAAGTGTTTTCACCCAGAGGGTGGTTGGAATCTGGAACACACTGTCTGAAGAGGTGGTCGAGGCCAGAACACTCAACATTTAAGAAGTATTTAGATGAGCACTTGAAATGCCATAGTATACAAGGCTACAGGCCAAGTGCTGGAAAATGGGATTAGAATAGATAGGTGCTTGATGGCCGACACAGACACAATGGGCCGAAAGTCCTGCTTCTGAGCTGAATAACTCCATCACTCTCTGACATTAATAAGGTAGAATTCATTTTCAACCCATATAACTACAAAATCTGACCACATTTTCTGTGAGAAATGATAATTTTAGGTTGTCGTGGAGCAGTCACTGATCGGTTCATTGGACACCTGATTTACAAACAAAGGATTCCTGCTCTGAGACTCTCACCTTACAACATCATATTACTGACAGTCAGATAAACACAACAGTATCAATAGAACATGGTATATTAAAATAGAAATATGAAGGAGGGACAGACAGAACAAACAAATAATGCAATCCCTGTCACTTCAAACATCAAACTGTCTGATTGGACAACCCTGAGACATTGGTGACAATGAGACAGGTAAACTGATCTGTTTAACTGCATGGGTCAGGGTCAATAATGAAAATTCAATTCACTGCAGTGGGAAACAAGTTCCTGCTTCTCAGAAAAACCTGCTTTTTAAAGATAATGTCTCAGAAAATAGAACTTAATCCAACCTCATTCTTTATTATGCTGAATAGTGGATAATAATTTATATCTGAGTTAGTGACTGCAGGGAGAGCCCTTTTTACTGGAACAGTGTCAGCTCAGTGTCAGGTACACACAGATACAGAAATAGATTCTCATCGGTGTACCTGTGGCTCAAAGAGATTCCACAAATCACAGAAATTGAAATCACAACACCACAAATAAGACACTGTCCTCAGAGTAACTCGAGAGAATTCTCCATCATCGGTATCACCTCACATTTCTCTGTATGAAATGTCATCTGTCACGTGTCTGTTCCTCCCACCAGCCTGTCTATATCCTCCTGAAGACTCTCACTATCCTCTTCACAGTTCACAATATTTCCAAGTTTTGTGTCATGTGTGAATATTAACAATATGTCCTGCCTGGATTATTAATAACTGATCCTAACATCAGTACCTGGGGAACTGCACTATATATCTTCCTCCAGTCTAAATAGTAACAGTTCATCACAACACTCTGTTTCCTCTCACTCAGCCCATTTCCTATCCTTTCTGTATCTCTCCTTTTTATTCCATGGGCTGCAGTTTTGCTGGTAATTCTATTACATGTCACTGAACCAAACACCTTTTGGGAATCCAGATACACCACATCAAACACATTCCCCTCAATAACCCTTCCTGAAACGTACAGCTCGAGCTTATCCAGCTGACCACACTTCATGTAAATGTGTTCAAAGACACAAGATGTACGGGAAATCTATACAGAGCGCAGGAAGATCCCAGCATCCATCCGCAGCCTCTGCTGAGTGAGCACAGGAAGATCCCAGGCTCCATCTCCAGCCTGTGCTGTGAGCTATTCTGAGAAAGTGTGGCACTGAATACCAGACACAGAACACAGGAAGATCCCGGGCTCCATCCCCAGCCTGACCTAAGTGAGCTGCTCTCACATAATGTGGTACTGATCCCCATTCTTAGAGCACAGAAAGATCCCAGGCCCCATTCCTGGCCTCTGCTGAGCTAACACCTTGTTGTAACAGTTGTTATCAGTGTATGATCGTCCCTCACTGTGGAGTGGATGGAAGTCTGGAGTTCTCCATCTCCTGCATCACCACCAGCAGCTCATCCAACTTGAGTGTGTGTGATGTGGGGAAAGGATCAGGACATTGTGATCAGTCAGGAACTCCCAGACCCACTGCAAGAGAGAGAGTGGCAGCAATTAGAATCACACAATGAGGGTTAACCACATGGTATGGTACTGAGCCCAATACAGAGGACAGGGAGATCCCAGACTCCATCCACAGCCTCTGATGAGTGAGCTGTTCTCAACCAGTCTGGCACTGAGCCCCACCCAACGAGCACAGGAAGATCCCAAGCTCCATCCCCAGCCTGTGCTGTGTTTCTCCCTACTCTACCCTCTGTTCACGGTGGGTGATTTTACCTCACTGTGGTGTGTATGAAGACTCAATTTATCCTTCTCAAGTATCAACGTCAGTGTGTCTTCAATGTCATAGAGTGAGAGTTATACAGCACAGAAACAGGCCCTTCGGCCCATCATGTCTGTGCTGCCCAACAGCACTTTTCTATTCCAATCCCATTTTTCCAGCACATGGCCTGTAGCCTTGTATACTATGGCGTTTCAAGTGCTCATCTAAATATTTAATTGTTGTCAGGGTTCCTGCCTCTCCTACCCCTTCAGGCAGTGTATACCAGATTCCAACCACCCTCTGGGAGAAAAATATATTCCTCAAACCCCCTTTAAACCTCTGGCCCCTTACCTTAAATCTATGACCCCTGGTTATTGACCCCTCGGAGAAGGGAAAAAGTTTCTGTCTATCTAACCTATCAAAGCCCCTCCTAATTTGGTTTTCCTCAATCATGTCCACTCTCAGAGTTTTCTGCTTCACGGAAAACATCCCAGCCTTTTCAGTCTCTCTTCATCGCTGAAATGTTCCAGCGACGCAAAATCCTGGTGAATCTCCTCTGACCTTCTGCACTTTCTAGGGTCCTACCATCCATTGTATATTCTCTTGCCTTGTTAGTCCTCCCAAAATGCATTACCTCACACTTCTCAAGATTAAATTACATTTCCCACTGCTCCGCCCATCTTACCAGCCCATCTACATAGTCCTTAAATCTAAGGCTTTCCTCCTCACTATTGACGACACCACTAATTTTCGTGTCATCTGCGAACTTACTGATGATACCTCATACAATCACGTCCAAAATATTAATGTGCACTACAAACAGCAAGGGTCCCAGCACCGATCCATGTGGTACACCACTGGTAACAGGCTTCCAATCACACAAACAACCCTCACCCATTACTCTCTGCCTCCTGCCACAAAGCCATTTTTGGATTCAATTTGTCAAATTGCCCTGGATCCCATGGGCTCTTACCTTCTTAACCAACCTCCCATGCGGGACCTTATCAAAAGCCTTACTGAAGTCCATGTAGACTACATCAACTGCTTTAACCTCATCTGCACATCTAGTCACCTCCTCGAAAAATTCATATCAAGTTAGTCAGACACGATCTCCCCCTGACAAAGCCATGCTGACTATCCCTGATTAATCCCTGCCTCTCCTCGTGGAGATTAATCCTGTCCCTCAGATTTTTTTCCAATCGTTCCCCAACCACTGATGTTAGACTCACTAACCTGTATTTACCTAGTTTATCCCTGCCACCCTTCTTAAATAATGGTACCACATTCGCTGCCCTCTAGTCGTCTGGTACCTCTCCTGTGGCCAAAGAGGGTTTGCAAATTTGTGTCCGAGGCCCTGCAATCTCCTCCCTTGCCTCCGATAATGGCCTGGGATACATTTCATCTGAGCCTGGGGATTTATCCACTTTTAAGCCCGCTAAAACAGCGAATACTTACTTCCTTTCAATGCTAATATGTTCAAGTATATCACAATACCACTCCCTAATCTCTACACCGACATCATTCTTCTCCAAAGTGAACACAGATGAAAAGTAATAATTTAAAACCTCACCCATGTCCTCCGGTTCCACAAACAGATTGCCACTTTGGTTCCCTCATGGGATCTAATATTTTCCTGGTTATCTTCTTGCCCTTGACATACTGATAAAACATCTTAGGATTTTCCTTTATCTTGCCTGCTAGTGTTTTTTCATGTCCCTTCCCCACTCTCCGAATTACTTTTTTGAAGTACCCTCCAGCACTTTCTATACTCCTCTACTGCCTCTGCTGTTATCAGTGCTCTGAATCTGCCTTAAGCCTCCTATTTTTTCCTGATCTAATCCTCTATATCCCTTAACATTCAGGGTTCCCTGGGCCTGTTAGTCCTACCCTTCACCTTAACAGGTACATGTTGACTCTAAACTCTCACTATTTCCTCTTTGAAAGACTCCCACTGATCTGATGTCAACTTTCATAGAACAGTACAGCACAGTACAGGCCCTTTGGCCCACAATGTTGTGGCAAACCTTTAACCTACACTAAGATCAAACTAACTACCGACCCTTCATTCTACTATCATCCATGCACCGATCCAAGAGTCGCTTAAATGTCCCTAATGTATCTGCTTCTACTACCACCGCTGGCAGCACATTCCACACACCCACCAATCTCTGTGTAAAGAACCTACCTCTGACATCTCCCCGAAACCTTCCTCCAATCATCTTAAAATTATGCCCCCTGGTGATAGCCTTTTCCACCCTGGGAAAAAGTCTCTGGCTATCCACTCTATCTATGCCTCTCATCATCTTGTACCCCTCTATCAAGTCACCTCTCATCCTTCTTCGCTCCAATGAGAAAAGCCCTAGCTCCCTCAATCTTTCTTCATAAGACATGCCCTCCAGTCCAGGCAGCATCCTGGTAAATCTCCTCTTCACCCTCTCTAAAGCTTCCATATCCTTCAGATAATGAGGCGACCAGAACTGAACACAATATTCCAAGTGTGGTCGAACCAGGGCCTTATAGAGCTGCAGCATAACCTCCCAGCTCTTAAACTCAATCCCCCTGTTAATGAAAGCCAACACACCATACGCCTTCTTAACAACCCTATCAACTTGGGTGGCAAATTTGAGCGATCTATGGACATGGACCCCAAGATCCCTCTGTTCCTCCACACTACCAAGAATCCTGTCTTTAAGTCTGTATTCCGCATTCAAATTCGACCTTCCAAAATGAATCACTTCACACTTTTCCAGGTTGAACTCCATCTGCCACTTCTCAGCCCAGCTCTGCATCCTGCCAATGTCCCGTTGCAACCTACAACAGCCTTCCACACTATCCACAACTCCAGCAACCTTCGTGTCATCGGCAAACCTGCTAACCCAGCCTTCCACTTCCTCATCCAAGTCATTTATAAAAATCACAAAGAGCAGAGGTCCCAGAACAGATCCTTGTGGAACACCACTGGTCACTGAGCTCCATGCTGAATACTTTCCATCTACTACCACCCTCTGACTTCTATGGGCCAGCCAATTCTGTATCCAGAAAGCCAACCTTCCCTGTATCCCATGCCTCCTCACTTTCTGAATGAGCCTACCATGGGGAACCTTATCAAACACCTTGCTAAAATCCATATACACCACATCCACTGCTCTTCCTTCATCAATGTGTTTTGTCACATCTTCAAAGAATTCAATAAGGCTTGTGAGGCATGACCTGCCCCTCAAAAAGCCATGCTGACTGTCTCTAATCAAACCATGCTTTTCCAAATAATCATAAATCCTGTCTCTCAGAATCCTCTCCAATAATTTGCCCACTACCGATGTAAGACTGACAGGTCTATAATTCCCAGGGTTATCCCTATTCCCTTTCTTGAACAAGGGAACAACATTTGCCACCCTCCAATCATCCAGTACGACTCCAGTGGACAGTGAAGACGCAAAGATCATCGCCAAAGGAGCAGCAATCTCTTCCCTCGCTTCCCGTAATAACCTTGGGTATATCCCGTCTGGCCCCGGGGACTTATCTGTCCTCATATCATTCAAAATTTCCAGTACATCCTCCCTCTTAACCTCAACCTGTTCGAGCATATCAGCCTGTTCCACGCTGTCCTCACAAACGACCAGGTCCCTCTCACTAGTGAATACTGAAGCAAAGTATTCATTTAGGACCTCCCCTACATCCTCCGACTCCAGGCACAAGTTCCCTCCACAATCCCTGATCGGCCCTACCCTCACTCTGGCCATCCTCTTGTTCCTCACATAAGTGTAGAACGCCTTGGGATTTTCCTTAATCCTACCCGCCAAGAGTTTTTCATGTCCCCTTCTAGCTCTCCTAAGTCCATTCTTCAGTTCCTTCCTGGCTACCTTGTAACCCTCTAGAGCCCTGTCTGATCCTTGCTTCCTCAACCTTAAGTAAGCTTCCTTCTTCCTCCTGACTAGCTGTTCCACATCTCTTGTCATCCAAGGTTTCTTCACCCTACCATCTCTTCCCTGCCTCATCGGGACAAACCTATCCAGCAGTCGCAGCAAGTGCTCCCTAAACAACCTCCACATTTCTGCCGTGCATTTCCCTGAGAACATCTGTTCCCAGTTTAAGCTCCCCAGTTCCTGCCTAATAGCATTGTAATTCCCCCTCCCCCAATTAAATATTTTCCCATCTCGTCTGCTCCTCTCCCTCTCCAAGACTATTGTAAAGGTCAGGGAGTTGTGATCACTATCACCGAAATGCTCTCCCACCGAGAGATCTGCCACCTGGCCTGGTTCGTTGCCAAGCACCAAATCCAACATAGTCTCCCCTCTAGTCGGCCTATCTACATATTGAGTCAGGAAACCTTCCTGGACACACCTGACAAAAACTGCTCCATCCAAACTATTTGCACTAAGGAGGTTCCAATCAATATTAGGGAAGTTGAAGTCACCCATGACAACAACCCTGTTACTTCTGCACCTTTCCAAAATCTGCCTCCCAATCTGTTCCTCCATGTCTCTGTTGCTATTGGGGGGGTCTATAGAAAACTCCCAACAAAGTGACTGCTCCTTTCCTGTTTCTGACTTCCACCCATAATGACTCAGTAGACAAACCCTCCTCGACGACCTCCCTTTCTGCAGCTGTGATACTATCCCTGATTAACAATGCCACTCCCCCAACTCTTTTACCTCCCTCCCTATTCCTTTTGAAACATCTAAACCCCGGAACACCCAACATCCATTCCTGCCCCTGTGATATCCAAGTCTCCGTAATGGCCACAACATCGTAGCTCCAAGTACTGATCCTTTCTCTAAGTTCATCACCCTTATTCCTGACACTTTCTGCGTTAAAATAGACACACTTCAACCCATCATACTGGCTGCAACTTTGCCCTGTCAACTGTCTAACCTTCCTCGCAGACACTCTGCACTCGGTATCTGCCTGTTCAAACAGCTACCCCATCCACTGATCCGTAGCTCCGGTTCCCATCCCCCTGCAAGACAAGTTCAAACCCTCCCGAACAGCTCTCGCAAACCTCCTGCCCAGGATATTGGTGCCCCCCAAGTTCAGATGCAACCCGTCCTTTTTGTACAGGTCCCACCCTCCCCAGAAGATATCCCAATGTCCTACATATCTGAATCCCTCCCTCCTGCAACAGTTCTGTAGCCACGTGCTCAGCTGCCAATTGAATCCAAGCCTCTATTAATACCAGCTGGAGTGGTACTGAGTCCCACTCACACACCAGGAAAGAGCCAATTCAATCCAGGCCTCTATTAATACCAGCTGGAGTGGTACTGAGCCCCACTCACACACCAGAAAGAGCCAATTCAATCCAGGCCTCTATTAATACCAGCTGGAGTGGTACTGAGTCCCACTCACACACCAGAAAGAGCCAATTCAATCCAGGCCTCTATTAATACCAGCTGGAGTGGTACTGAGCCCCACCCACACACCAGGAAAGTGTCAATTTAAACCAAATTTCTATTAATATCAGCTGGAGTGGTACTGATCCCCACTCACACACCAGGAAAGTGCCAATTCAATCCAGGCCTCTATTAATACCAGCTGGAGTCAGACTGAGCCCCACGCACACACCAGGAAAGAGGTAATTCAATCCTGGTCTCTATTAATACCAGCTGGAGTGGTACTGAGTCCCACTCACACACCTGGAAAGAGCAAAATCAATCCAGGCCAATTTAATTCCAGCTGGAGTGGTACTGAGTCCCACTCACACACCAGGAAAGACCCAATTCAATCAAGACCTCTATTCATACCAGCTGGAGTGGCACTGAGCCCCACTCGCACACCAGGAAAGAGCCAATTCAATCCAGTCCTCTATTAATACCAGCTGGAGTGGTACTGAGCCCCACTCTCACACTAGGAAAGAGCCAATTCAATCCAGGCCTCTATTAATACCAGCTGGAGTGGTACTGAGCCCCACTCGCACACCAGGAAAGAGCCAATTAAATCCAGGCCTCTATTAATACCAGCTGGAGTGGTTGTAAGTCCCACTCACACACCAGGAAAGAGGCAATTCAATCCAGGCCTTTATTAATACCAGCTGGAGTGGTACTGAGCCCCACGCACACACCAGGAAAGAGGCAATTCAATCCAGGCCTCTATTAATACCAGCTGGAGTGGTTCTGAGTCCCACTCAAACACCAGGAAAGAGGCAATTCAATCCAGGCCTCTATTAATACCAGCTGGAGTGGTACTGAGCCCCACTCACACACCAGGAAAGAGCCAATTCAATCCAGGCCTCTATTAATACCAGCTGGAGTGATACTGAGTCCCACACAGACACCAGGAAAGAGGCAATTCAATCCAGGCCTCTATTAATACCAGCTGGAGTGATACTGAGTCCCACTCACACACTGGAAGAGAGGCAATTCAATCCAGGTTTCTATTAATACCAGCTGGAGTGGTACTGAGTCCCACTCACACACCAGGAAAGTTTAAATTCTATCGAGGCCTCTCTTAATACCTGCAGAAGTGGTACTGAGCCCCACTCACACACCAGGAAAGAGGCAATTCAATCCAGGCCTCTATTAATACCAGCTGGAGTGATACTGAGTCCCACTCACACACTGGAAGAGAGGCAATTCAATCCAGGTTTCTATTAATACCAGCTGGAGTGGTACTGAGCCCCACTCACACACCAGGAAAGAGCCAATTCAATCAAGACCTCTATTAACACCAGCTGGAGTGGTTCTGAGTCCCACTCACACAGCAGGAAAGAGACAAATCAATACAGACCTCTATCAATACCAGCTGGAGTGGTACTGAGTCCCACTCACACACCAGGAAAGAGCCAATTCAATCCAGGTCTCTATTAATACCAGCAGGAGTGGTACTGAGCCCTACTCACACACCAGGAAAGAGCCAATTCAATCAAGACCTCTATTAATACCAGCTGGAGTGGTACTGAGCCCCACTCACACACCAGGAAAGAGTCAATTCAATCCAGGCCTCTATCAATACCAGCTGGAGTGGTACTAAGACTCACTCACACACCAGGGAAGAGCCAATTCAAACCAGGCCTCTATTAATACCAGCTGGAGTGGTACCGAGTCCCACTCACACACCAGGAAAGAGGCAATTCAATCCAGGCCTCTATTAATACCAGCTGGAGTGGTACTGAGCCCCACTCACACACCAGGAAAGAGTCAATTCAATCCAGGCCTCTATCAATACCAGCTGGAGTGGTACTGAGCCCCACACTCACACCAGAGAGAACCAATTCAATCCAGGCCTCTATTAATACCAGCTGGAGTGGTACTGAGCCCCACTCACACATCAGGAAAGGGTCAATTTAAACCAGGCCTCTATTAATACCAGCTGCAGTGGTACTGAGCCCCACCCACACACCAGGAAAGAGCATATTCAATCCAGGCCTCTATTAATACCAGCTGGAGTGCTACTGAGCCCCACTCACACACCCGGAAAGAGGCAATTCAATCCAGGCCTCTATTAATACCTGCTGGAGTGCTACTGAGCCCCACTCACACACCCGGAAAGAGGCAATTCAATCCAGGCCTCTATTAATACCTGCTGGAGTGGTACTGAGTCCCACTCACACACCATGAAAGAGCCAATTCAATCCAGGCCTCTATTAATACCAGCTGGAGTTGTACAGATCCCCACTCACACACCAGGAAAGAGGCAATTCAATCCAGGCCTCTATTAATACCAGCTGGAGTGGTTGTGAGTCCCACTCACACACCAGGAAAGAGCCAATTCAATCCAGGTCTCTATTAATACCAGCTGGAGTGCTACTGAGCCCCACTCAAACACCAGGAAAGAGGCAATTCAATCCAGGCCTCTATTAATACCAGCTGGAGTGGTACTGAGCCCCACTCACACACCAGGAAAGAGGCAATTCAATCCAAGCCTCTATTAATACCAGCTGGAGTGGTTCTGAGTCCCACTCAAACACCAGGAAAGAGGCAATTCAATCCAGGCCTCTATTAATACCAGCTGGAGTGGTACTGAGCCCCACTCACACACCAGGAAAGAGGCAATTCAATCCAAGCCTCTATTAATACCAGCTGGAGTGGTACTGAGCCCCACTCACACACCAGGAAAGAGCCAATTCAATCCAGGCCTCTATTAATACCAGCTGGAGTGGTACTGAGTCCCACACTCACACCAGAGAGAACCAATTCAATCCAGGCCTCTATTAATACCAGCTGGATTGGGTCTGAGTCAAACTGAAACACCAGGAAAGAGGCAATTCAATCCAGGCCTCTATTAATACCTGCAGAAGTGGTCCTGAGTCCCTTTGACACAGGAGGAAAGAGACAATTTATTTCTGAACACTATCAATACCAGTTGGAGTTGCACTGAGTCCCACTCACACATCAGGAAAGAGTCAATTTAAACCAGACCTCTATTAATACCAGTTGGAGTGGTTCTGAGTCCCACTCACACAGCAGGAAAGAGCCGATTCAATCCAGGCCTCTATTAATACCAGCTGGAGTCAGACTGAGCCCCATGCACACACCAGGAAAGAGGCAATTCAAACTAGGCCTCTATTAATACCAGCTGGAGTGGTGCTGAGCCCCACTCACACACCAGGAAAGACCCAATTCAATCAAGACCTCTATTCATACCAGCTGGAGTGGCACTGAGCCCCACTCGCACACCAGGAAAGAGCCAATTCAATCCAGTCCTCTATTAATACCAGCTGGAGTGGTACTGAGCCCCACTCTCACACCAGGAAAGAGCCAATTCAATACAGATCTCTATTAATACCATCTGGAGTGGTACTGAGCCCCACTCGCACACCAGGAAAGAGCCAATTAAATCCAGGCCTCTATTAATACCAGCTGGAGTGGTTGTGAGTCCCACTCACACACCAGGAAAGAGGCAATTCAATCCAGGCCTTTATTAATACCAGCTGGAGTGGTACTGAGCCCCACGCACACACCAGGAAAGAGGCAATTCAATCCAGGCCTCTATTAATACCAGCTGGAGTGGTTCTGAGTCCCACTCAAACACCAGGAAAGAGGCAATTCAATCCAGGCCTCTATTAATACCAGCTGGAGTGGTACTGAGCCCCACTCACACACCAGGAAAGAGCCAATTCAATCCAGGCCTCTATTAATACCAGCTGGAGTGGTTCTGAGTCCCACTCAAACACCAGGAAAGAGGCAATTCAATCCAGGCCTCTATTAATACCAGCTGGAGTGGTACTGAGTCCCACACTCACACCAGGTAGAACCAATTCAATCCAGGCCTCTATTAATACCAGCTGGATTGGGTCTGAGTCAAACTGAAACACCAGGAAAGAGGCAATTCAATCCAGGCCTCTATTAATACCTGCAGAAGTGGTCCTGAGTCCCTTTGACACAGGAGGAAAGAGACAATTTATTTCTGAACACTATCAATACCAGTTGGAGTTGCACTGAGTCCCACTCACACATCAGGAAAGAGTCAATTTAAACCAGACCTCTATTAATACCAGTAGGAGTGGTTCTGAGTCCCACTCACACATCAGGAAAGAGTCAATTTAAACCAGACCTCTATCAATACCAGCTGGAGTGGTACTGAGTCCCACTCACACAGCAGGAAAGAGTCAATTTAAACCAGACCTCTATCAATACCAGCTGGAGTGGTACTGAGTCCCACTCACACAGCAGGAAAGAGTCAATTTAAACCAGACCTCTATTAATACCAGCTGGAGTGGTACTCAGTCCAACTCACAGACCAGGAAAGAGTCAATTCAATCCAGGCGTCTATTAATACATGCTGGAGTGGTGCTGAGTCCCACTCACACACCAGGAAGGAGCCAAATCAATCCGGACCTCTATTAATACCAGCTGGATTGGGTCTGAGTCAAACTGAAACAGCAGGAAGGAGCCAATTCTATCCAGGCCTCTAATAATACCAGCTGGAGTGGTACTGAGTCCCACTCACACACCAGGAAAGAGCCAATTCAATCCAGGCCTCAATTAATACCAGCTGGAGTGACACTGAGCCCCACTCACACACCAGGAAAGAGCCAAATCAATCCAGACCTCTATTAATACCAGCTGGAGTGGTACTGAGCCCCTCTCACACACCCATAAAGAGCCAATTCAATCAAGGCCTCTATTAATACCTGCTGGAGTGGAATTATTCCCACTCACACACCATGAAAGATGGTGAGGGAGGGTCTGGTAGAGGGGAATGAAGAAGGAGGGAGGGTGTGGTGGAGGGGAATGAAGAGTGGGGGGGAGGGGTGGTGGAGGGAATGAAGAGGGTTGAGGGAGTGGGAGGTGGAGGGGAATGAAGAGGGGGAGGTGGATGGGAATGAAGAGGGGAGGGAGGGTAGGTGGAGGTGAATGAAGAGGGGGATGGAGGAGACGGGGGATGTGAATGAAGAGGGGGAGGGAGAGACGGGGAGGGAATGAAGTGGGGAAGGAGGGGGAGGTGGTGAAGAATGAAGTGGGGGAGGGAGGGGTAGGTGGAGGGCAATGAAGAGGGGGCGGGAGGGGTAGGTGGAGGTGATTGAAGAGGGGTAGGAGGAATAGGGGGAGTGAGGGGGAGGGAGGGGAAGGGAGGGGGAGGTGGTGAAGAATGAAGTGGCGGATGGAGGGGATGGTGGAGGGGAATGAAGAGGGGGAGGGAGGGGTTGGTGGAGGGCAATGACGAGGGGGAGGGAGGGGAGGTGGAGGGGAATGAAGAGGGGGAGGAAGGGGGAGGTGGATGGGAAATAAGAGGGGATGGAGGGGGGAGGTGGTGGGGAATGAAGTGGGTGAGGGAGGGGGAGGTGGATGGGAATGAAGAGGGGGAGGGAGGGGGTGGTGGAGTGGAATAAAGAGGGGGAAAGAGGGGGAGGTGGAGTGGAATGAACAGTGGGAGGGCAGAGGAGGGGAATGAAGAGGGGGAGGGAGGTGGTGGTGGCTGGGAATGAAGAGGGGGCGGGAGGGGGATTGAAGAGGGGGAGGAAGGGGGAGGGGAGGGGAATGAAGAGAGGGAGGGATGGGAGGGGGAGGCGAATGAGGAGGGGGAAGGAAAGGATGGTGGATGGGCATGAAGAGGGGGAGGGAGGCGTTGGTGGAGTGGAATGAAGAGGGGAGGGAGGGGTTGGTGGAGGGGAATGAAGAGGGGGAGGGAGGGGTAGGTGGAGGTGAATGAAGAGGGGGAGGGAGGAGGAGGGGGAGGGGAATGAAAAGGGGGAGGGAGGGGGAAAGGAATGAAGAGGGGGATGGTGGGGGAGGGGAATGAAGAGGGCGAGGGAGGGGGGAGGTGGATGGCAATGAAAAGGGTGAGGGTGGGGGTGTTGGAGGGGAATGAAGAGGTGGAGGGAGGGGGAGGTGGAGTGGAATAAAGAGGGGAAGGAGGAGGAGGGGGAGGGGAATGAAGAGGGAGGGAGGAGGAGGGAATGAAGAGGGGGAGGGAGGGGGTGGTGGATGGGAATGAAGAGGGGGAGGGAGGGGGGTCGGAGGGGTAGGTGGTGAAGTATGAAGTGACGGATGGAGGGGATGGTGGAGGGGAATGAAGAGGGGGAGGGAGGGTTGGTGGAGGGCAATGACGAGGGGGAGGGTGGGGGTGGTCGAGGGGGAGGGAGGGGGAGGTGGTTGGGAATGAAAAGGGGGAGGGTGGGGGTGTTGGAGGGAATGAAGAGGGGGGAGGCAGGGGGAGGTGGATGGGAATAGAAGGGGAGGGAGGGGGAGGGAGGGGAGGTCTAGTGGAATGAAGAGTGTGAGGGAAGGGGAGGGGAATGAAGAGGGGGAGGGAGGGGGATGGGGAGGGGAATGAAGAGTGGGAGGGAGGGGCGGGGGAGGGAGGGGCGGGGAATGAAGAGGGGGAGGGAGGGGGAGGCGAATGAAGAGGGGGAGGAAGCGGGATGGGGAGGGGAATGAAGAGTGGGAGGGAGGGGCGGGGGAGGGAGGGCGGGGAATGAAGAGGGGGAGGGAGGGGAGGCGAATGAAGAGGGGGAGGGAAAGGGTGGTGGTTGGGAATTAAGAGGGGGAGGGAGGGGGTGTTGGAGTGGAATGAAGAGGAGGAGGGAGGGGTTGGTGGAGGGGAATGAAGAGGCGGAGGGATGGGGTGTGGAGTGGAATGAAGAGGAGGAGGGAGGGGTTGGTGGAGGGGAATGAAGAGGCGGAGGGAGGGGGTGGTGGAGTGGAATGAAGAGGGGGAGGGAGGGGTAGGTGGAGGTGAATGAAGAGGGGTGGGAGGAGGAGGGGGAGAGGAATGAAAAGGGGGAGAGAGGCGGAGGGGAATAAAGAGGGGGAGGGAGGGGGATGTAGTGAAGAATGAAGTGGGGAGGGAGGGGATGGTGGAGGGGAATGAAGAGGGGGAGGGAGGGGTTGGTGGAGGGCAATGAAGAAGGTGTGGTACGGGGAGGGGAGGGGAATGAGGAGTGGGAGGGAGGGGGTGGTGGAGTGGAATCAAGAGGGGGAGGGTGCGGTAGGTGGAGGTGAATGAAGAGGGGGAGGGAGGAGGAAGGGGAGGGGAATGAAGTGGGGGAGGCGAATGAAGAGGGGGAGGGAAAGGGTGGTGGATGGGAATGAAGAGGGGGAGGGAGGGGGTGTTGGAGTGGAATGAAGAGGGGGAGGGAGGGGTTGGTGGAGGGGAATGAAGAGGCGGATGGAGGGGGTGGTGGAGTGGAATGAAGAGGGGGAGGGAGGTGTACGTGGAGGTGAATGAAGAGGGGTGGGAGGTGGAGGGGGAGGGGAATGAAGAGGGGGAGGGAGGGGGGAGGTGGTGAAGAATGAAGTGGGGGAGGGAGGGGATGATGGAGGGGAATGAAGAGGGGGAGGTTCGGGGAGGGGGAGGGGGTGGTGGAGTGGAATGAAGAGGGGGAGGGAGCGGTAGGTGGAGGTGAATGAAGAGGGGGAGGGTGGAGGAGGGGGAGGGGAATGAAGAGGGGGAGGGGAATGAAGAGGGGAGGGTGGGGGTGGTGGATGGGAATGAAGAGGGGGAGGTGGAGGGGAATGAAAAGGGGTAGGGAGGGGTGGTGGAGGAGAATGAAGATGCGGAGGGAGGGGTGGTGGAGTGGAATGAAGAGGGGGAGGGAGGGGGAGGGAGGGGGAGGTGGATGGGAATGAAGAGGGGTGGGAGGGGTAGGTGGAGGTGAATGAAGAGGGGTAGGGAGGAGGCGGGGGAGGGGAATGAAGAGGGGGAGGGAGCGGGTGGTGGAGTGGAATGAAGAGGGGGACGGAGGGGTAGGTGGTGAAGAATGAAGTGGGGGAGGGAGGGATGGTGGAGGAGAATGAAGAGGGGTAGGGAGGGGAAGGTGGAGGGCAATGAAGCGGGTGGGCTCTGGGGAGGGTGAGGGAGGGGGTGGTGGAGTGGAATGAAGAGGGGGAGGGAGGGGTAGGTGGAGGTGAATGAAGAGTGGGAGGGAGGAGGAGGGGGAGGGGAATGAAGATGGGGCGGGAGGTGTAGGTGGAGGTGAATGAAGAGGGGGAGGGAGGGGTAGGTGGAAGTGAATGAAGAGTGGGAGGGAGGAGGAGGGGAGGGGGATGAAGATGGGGAGGGAGGGGTAGGTGGAGGTGAATGAAGAAGGGAGGGAGGGGGTGGTGGATGGGAATGAAGAGGGGGAGGGAGGGGGTGTTGGTGTGGAATGAAGAGGGGGAGGGAGCTGTAGGTGGAGGTGAATGAGGAGGGGGAAGGAAAGGATGGTGGATGGGCATGATAAGGGGGAGGGAGGCGTTGGTGGAGTGGAATGAAGAGGGGAGGGAGGGGTTGGTGGAGGGGAATGAAGAGGGGGAGGGAGGGGTAGGTGGAGGTGAGTGAAGAGGGGGAGGAAGGGGGAGGGGAGGGGAATGAAGAGAGGGAGGGATGGGGAGGGGGAGGCGAATGAGGAGGGGGAAGGAAAGGATGGTGGATGGGCATGAAGAGGGGGAGGGAGGCGTTGGTGGAGTGGAATGAAGAGGGGAGGGAGGGGTTGGTGGAGGGGAATGAAGAGGGGGAGGGAGGGGTAGGTGGAGGTGAATGAAGAGGGGGAGGGAGGAGGAGGGGGAGGGGAATGAAAAGGGGGAGGGAGGGGGAGGGGAATGAAGAGGGGGATGGTGGGGGAGGGGAATGAAGAGGGCGAGGGAGGGGGAGGTGGATGGCAATGAAAAGGGTGAGGGTGGGGGTGTTGGAGGGGAATGAAGAGGTGGAGGGAGGGGGAGGTGGAGTGGAATAAAGAGGGGAAGGGAGGAGGAGAGGGAGGGGAATGAAGAGGGGAGGGAGGAGGAGGGGAATGAAGAGGGGGAGGGTTGGGGTGGTGGATGGGAATGAAGAGGGGGAGGGAGGGGGTCGGAGGGGTAGGTGGTGAAGTATGAAGTGACGGATGGAGGGGATGGTGGAGGGGAATGAAGAGGGGAGGGAGGGGTTGGTGGAGGGCAATGACGAGGGGGAGGGTGGGGGTGGTCGAGGGGGAGGGAGGGGGAGGTGGTTGGGAATGAAGAGGGGGAGGGAGCGGGATGGGGAGGGGAATGAAGAGGGGAGGAAGCAGGATGGGAGGGGAATGAAGAGTGGGAGGGAGGGGCGGGGGAGGGAGGGGAGGGGAATGAAGAGGGGGAGGCAGGGGGAGGTGGATGGGAATAGAGGAGGAGGGAGGGGGAGGTCTAGTGGAATGAAGAGTGTGAGGGAGGGGGAGGGGAATGAAGAGGGGGAGGGAGGGGGTGGTGGATGGGAATGAAGAGGGGGAGGGAGCGGGATGGGGAGGGGAATGAAGAGGGGGAGGAAGCAGGATGGGGAGGGAATGAAGAGTGGGAGGGAGGGGCGGGGGAGGGAGGGGAGGGGAATGAAGAGGGGGAGGGAGGGGGAGGCGAATGAAGAGGGGGAGGGAAAGGGTGGTGGTTGGGAATTAAGAGGGGGAGGGAGGGGGTGTTGGAGTGGAATGAAGAGGAGGAGGGAGGGGTTGGTGGAGGGGAATGAAGAGGCGGAGGGAGGGGGGTGGTGGAGTGGAATGAAGAGGGGGAGGGAGGGGTAGGTGGAGGTGAATGAAAAGGGGTGGGAGGAGGAGGGGGAGAGGAATGAAGAGGGGGAGAGAGGCGGAGGGGAATAAAGAGGGGGAGGGAGGAGGATGTAGTGAAGAATGAAGTGGGGGAGGGAGGGGATGGTGGAGGGGAATGAAGAGGGGGAGGGAGGGGTTGGTGGAGGGCAATGAAGAAGGTGTGGTACGGGGAGGGGGAGGGGAATGAGGAGTGGGAGGGAGGGGGTGGTGGAGTGGAATCAAGAGGGGCAGGGTGCGGTAGGTGGAGGTGAATGAAGAGGGGGAGGGAGGAGGAGGGGGTGGGGAATGAAGTGGGGGAGGCGAATGAAGAGGCGGAGGGAAAGGGTGGTGGATGGGAATGAAGAGGGGGAGGGAGGGGTTGGTGGAGGGGAATGAAGAGGCGGATGGAGGGGGTGGTGGAGTGGAATGAAGAGGGGGAGGGAGGTGTAGGTGGAGGTGAATGAAGAGGGGTGGGAGGTGGAGGGGGAGGGGAATGAAGAGGGGTGAGAGGGGGAGGTGGTGAAGAATGAAGTGGGGGAGGGAGGGGATGATGGAGGGGAATGAAGAGGGGGAGGGAGGGGGAGGTGGTGAAGAATGAAGTGGGGGAGGGAGGGGATGATGGAGGGGAATGAAGAGGGGGAGGGAGGGGGAGGTGATGAAGAATGAAGTGGGGGAGGGAGGGAATGATGGAGGGGAATGAATAGGGGGAGGGAGGGGTTGGTGGAGGGCAATAAAGAGGGGTGGTTCGGGGAGGGGGAGGGGGTGGTGGAGTGGAATGAAGAGGGGGAGGGAGCGGTAGGTGGAGGTGAATGAAGAGGGGGATGGTGGAGGAGGGGGAGGGGAATGAAGAGGGGGAGGGGAATGAAGAGGGGGAGGGAGGTGTTGTGGTTGGGAATTAAGAGGGGGAGGGTGGGGGTGGTGGATGGGAATGAAGAGGGGGAGGGGGAGGTGGAGGGGAATGAAAAGGGGTAGGGAGGGGGTGGTGGAGGAGAATAAAGAGGCGGAGGGAGGGGTGGTGCAGTGGAATGAAGAGGGTTGAGGGAGTGTGAGGTGGAGGGGAATGAAGAGGGGGAGGGAGAGGGAGGGAGGGGAGGTGGATGGGAATGAAGAGGGGAGGGAGGTGTAGGTGGAGGTGAATGAAGAGGGGTAGGGAGGAGGCGGGGGAGGGGAATGAAGAGGGGGAGGGAGCGGGTGGTGGAGTGGAATGAAGAGGGGGTGGGAGGGGTAGGTGGTGAAGAATGAAGTGGGGGAGGGAGGGGATGGTGGAGGAGAATGAAGAGGGGTAGGGAGGGGAAGGTGGAGGGCAATGAAGCGGGTGGGCTCTGGGGGGGGAGGGAGGAGGAGGGGGAGGGGAATGAAGATGGGGCGGGAGGTGTAGGTGGAGGTGAATGAAGAGGGGGAGGGAGGGGTAGGTGGAGGTGAATGAAGAGTGGGAGGGAGGAGGAGGGGGAGGGGAATGAAGATGGGGAGGGAGGGGTAGGTGGAGGTGAATGAAGAAGGGGAGGGAGGGGGTGGTGGATGGGAATGAAGAGGGGGAGGGAGGGGGTGTTGGAGAGGAATGAAGAGGGGGAGGGAGGTGTAGGTGGAGGTGAATGAAGAGGTGTGGGAGGAGGAGGGGGAGGGGAATGAAGAGGGGGAGAGAGGGGGAGGGGAATGAAGAGGGGAGGGAGGGGGAGGTGGTGAAGAATGAAGTGGGGGAGGGAGGGGATGGTGGAGGGGAATGAAGAGGGGGAGGGAGGGGTTGGTGGAGGGCAATGAAGAGGGCGAGGGAGAAGGAGGTGGAGGGGAATGAAGAGGGGGAGGGAGAGGATGTGATGGGAATGAAGAGGGGGAGGGAGGGGTTGGTGGAGTGAAATGAAGAGGGCGAGGGAGAGGGAGGTGGAGGGGAATGAAGAGGGGGAGGGAGAGGAGGTGGATGGGAATGAAGATGGGGAGGGAGGGAGGGGCTGGTAGAGGGGAATGAAGAAGGAGGGAGGGGGTGGTGGAGGGGAATGAAGAGGGGGAGGTGGATGGGAATGAAGAGTGGGGGGGAGGGGGTGGTGGAGGGGAATGAATAGGGTTGAGGGAGTGGGAGGTGGAGGGGAGTGGGAGGTGGAGGGGAATGAAGAGGGGGAGGGAGGGGGAGGGGGAGGTGGATGGGAATGAAGAGGGGAGGGAGGGGTAGGTGGAGGTGAATGAAGAGGGGGAGGGAGGAGGCGGGGGAGGGGAATGAAGAGGGGGAGGGAGGGGGTGGTGGAGGGGAATGAAGAGGGGTAGGGAGGGGAAGGTGGATGGCAATGAACAGGGTGGGCTCCGGGGAGGGGGAGGGAGGGGTTAGTGGAGTGGAATGAAGAGGGGGAGGGAGGGGTAGGTGGAGGTGAATGAAGAGTGGGAGGGAGCGGGTGGTGGAGTGGAATGAAGAGGGGGAGGGAGGGGTAGGTGGTGAAGAATGAAGTGGGGGAGGGAGGGGATGGTGGAGGAGAATGAAGAGGGGTAGGGAGGGGAAGGTGGAGGGCAATGAAGCGGGTGGGCTCTGGGGGGGGAGGGAGGAGGAGGGGGAGGGGAATGAAGATGGGGCGGGAGGTGTAGGTGGAGGTGAATGAAGAGGGGGAGGGAGGGGTAGGTGGAGGTGAATGAAGAGTGGGAGGGAGGAGGAGGGGGAGGGGAATGAAGATGGGGAGGGAGGGGTAGGTGGAGGTGAATGAAGAAGGGGAGGGAGGGGGTGGTGGATGGGAATGAAGAGGGGGAGGGAGGGGGTGTTGGAGAGGAATGAAGAGGGGGAGGGAGGTGTAGGTGGAGGTGAATGAAGAGGGGTGGGAGGAGGAGGGGGAGGGGAATGAAGAGGGGGAGAGAGGGGGAGGGGAATGAAGAGGGGGAGGGAGGGGGAGGTGGTGAAGAATGAAGTGGGGGAGGGAGGGGATGGTGGAGGGGAATGAAGAGGGGGAGGGAGGGGTTGGTGGAGGGCAATGAAGAGGGCGAGGGAGAAGGAGGTGGAGGGGAATGAAGAGGGGGAGGGAGAGGATGTGGATGGGAATGAAGAGGGGGAGGGAGGGGTTGGTGGAGTGAAATGAAGAGGGCGAGGGAGAGGGAGGTGGAGGGGAATGAAGAGGGGGAGGGAGAGGAGGTGGATGGGAATGAAGATGGGGAGGGAGGGAGGGGCTGGTAGAGGGGAATGAAGAAGGAGGGAGGGGGTGGTGGAGGGGAATGAAGAGGGGGAGGTGGATGGGAATGAAGAGTGGGGGGGAGGGGGTGGTGGAGGGGAATGAAGAGGGTTGAGGGAGTGGGAGGTGGAGGGGAGTGGGAGGTGGAGGGGAATGAAGAGGGGGAGGGAGGGGGAGGGGGAGGTGGATGGGAATGAAGAGGGGAGGGAGGGGTAGGTGGAGGTGAATGAAGAGGGGGAGGGAGGAGGCGGGGGAGGGGAATGAAGAGGGGGAGGGAGGGGGTGGTGGAGGGGAATGAAGAGGGGTAGGGAGGGGAAGGTGGATGGCAATGAACAGGGTGGGCTCCGGGGAGGGGGAGGGAGGGGTTAGTGGAGTGGAATGAAGCGGGGGAGGGAGGGGTAGGTGGAGGTGAATGAAGAGTGGGAGGGAGGAGGGGGAGGGGAATGAAGATGGGGAGGGAGGGGTAGGTGGAGGTGAATGAAGAGGGGGAATGAAGAGGGGGAGGGAGGGGAGGGGAATGAAGAGGGGCAGGGAGGGGGAGGTGGTGAAGAATGAATTGGGGAGGGAGGGGAATGATGAGGGGGAGGGAGGGGTTGGTGGAGGGCAATGAAGAGGGCAAGGTACGGGGAGAGGGAGGGAGGGGGTGGTGGAGTGTAATGAAGAGGGGGAGGGAGGGGTAGGTGGAGGTGAATGAAGAGGGGGAGGGTGGAGGAGGGGGAGGGGAATGAAGAGTGGGAGGGTGGGGGAGGGGAATGAAGAGGGGGAGGGAGGGGGTGGTTGAGTGGAATAAAGAGGGGGAGGGAGGGGGAGGTGTAGTGGAATGAAGAGTGGGAGGGAGGGGGACGGGAATGAAGAGGGGGAGGGAGGGGTTGGTGGAGGGCAACGAAGAGGGGGTGGTTCGGGGAGGGGGAGGGGGTGGTGGAGTGGAATGAAGAGGGGGAGGGAGCGGTAGGTGGAGGTGAATGAAGAGGGGGTGGGAGGAGGAGGGGGAGGGGAATGAAGAGGGGGAGGGGAATGAAGAGGGGGAGGGAGGGGGTTGTGGTTGGGAATTAAGAGGGGGAGGGTGGGGGTGGTGGATGGGAATGAAGAGGGGGAGGGGGAGGGGAAGGAAGAGGGGTGAAGAGGGGGAGGGGGAGGGGAAGGAAGAGGGGTAGGGAGGGGGAGGTGGAGAAGAATGAAAAGGGGTAGGGAGGGGGTGGTGGAGGAGAATGAAGAGGCGGAGGGAGGGGTGGTGGAGTGGAATGAGGAGGGTTGAGGGAGTGTGCGGTGGAGGGGAATGAAGAGGGGGAGGGAGGGGGAGGTGGATGGGAATGAAGAGGGGAGGGAGGGGTAGGTGGAGGTGAATGAAGAGGGGTAGGGAGGAGGCAGGGGAGGGGAATGAAGAGGGGGAGGGAGCGGGTGGTGGAGTGGAATGAAGAGGGGGAGGGAGGGGTAGGTGGTGAAGAATGAAGTGGGGGAGGGAGGGGATGGTGGAGGGCAATGAAGCGGGTGGGCTCCGGGTAGGGGGAGGGAGGGGGTGGTGGAGGTGAATGAAGAGTGGGAGGGAGGAGGAGGGGGAGGGGAATGAAGATGGGGAGGGAGGTGGAGGTGGAGATGAATGAAGAGGGGGAAGGAGGGGTAGGTGGAGGTGAATGAAGAGTGGGAGGGAGGAGGAGGGGGAGGGGAATGAAGATGGGGAGGGAGGGGTAGGTGGGTGGGAATGAAGAGGGGCGGGAGGGGGTGTTGGAGTGGAATGAAGAGGGGGAGGGAGGTGTAGGTGGAGGTGAATGAAGAGGGGTGGGAGGAGGAGGGGGAGGGAGGGGGAGGTGGTGAAGAATGAAGTGGGGGAGGGAGGGGATGGTGGAGGGGAATGAAGAGGGGGAGGGAGGGGTTGGTGGAGGGCAATGAAGAGGGCGAGGGAGAAGGAGGTGGAGGGGAATGAAGAGGGGGAGGGAGAGGAGGTGGATGGGAATGAAGAGGGGGTGGTACGGGGAGGGAGGGGGAATGAGGAGGGGGAGGTAGGGGTTGGTGGAGTGGAATGAAGAGGGGGAGGGAGGGGTAGGTGGAGGTGAATGAAGAGGGGGAGGGCGGACGAGGGGGAGGGAGCGGGAGGGAGGGGGAGGGGGTGAAAAATGAAGTGACGGATGGAGGGGATGGTGGAGGGGAATGAAGAGGGGGAGGGTGGGGTTGGTGGAGGGCAATGACGAGGGGGAGGGAGGGGGTGGTGGAGTGGAATGAAGAGGGGAGGGAGGGGAGGTGGAGGTGAAAGAAGAGGGGAAGGGAGGGGGAGGTGGAGGAGAATGAAGATGGGGTGCGAGGGGGAGGTGGAGGGGAATGAAAAGGGGAGGGAGGGGGATGGGGAGGTGGAGGAGAATGAAGAGGGGAAGGGAGGGGGAGGTGGATTGGAATGAAGAGGGGGAGGGAGAGTGAGGTGGATGGGAATGAAGATGGGGAGGAAGGGGCAGGTAGAGGGGAATGATGAGGGGGAGGGAGGGGGTGGTGGAGGGGAATGA